>NW_015505504.1:852364-858403 GCF_001515645.1 Sinocyclocheilus grahami
TAAAAAAAAAATTTTATTGAGTGTGTAAATATTTTATTTATGGGGGGGGGGGGGGTGCTGCACACGTTGTCAATTGGTGTGCGTTTTTTTTCTCGTTTTATCCTCTTTGGACTTAACAAAGAAAACAAACGCTAAATTATTGACGCCAACAAACATGATTTATTTTATTATCATTGTTGTTGTTAATTACTGTGTACGTTACACTGTTGTATTTAATCATCGTTTTAAAAAATGGAAGTGTAATTTTAAAGTGTCGTTATAGCTGCACGTATTTCAACAAATACATTTCACTTCATATCATTTGTAATCTAATTTGTGACTGTAATAGTTGTCGATTAATTCCCAAACATGTCCAAACATGTTTAATACAGGGTTCCAAACAAATAGATTTAACTGTTCTGTTGTGCATGAGCAACACATTTGTGACAGGCTTGCTCCTGCCATATTTGGCAGAGATTTTGATGGGCTTTCTAGAATACAACAGACATAGTTTAGTCGTACCTAAAGTTATATTCACGTGGTGAACGGACATTGTTTCACATACAAACAGTTTGGCTGCAAAAACATGATTTTTGAACAAATTAAATATTATTTAGCTTCACACTAGTTATTCACCTTATATATTTACCGGTTATTTGAAAACGACATGTTGCTGTGCGTGATATAGGCTAGCCTATTTGTAATTTGTGGCGTGTGTAAGACTATGTATAATATGTTGATGGGAGGTTTCATTCGTTTTTTTTCCCAAGTGCCTGTTTTCCCTACTTGTCGCATTATATTGCTCTGTGTCGTTCCTTTGTAAAGTTCCCTGATGTGAAAGCGAATTTTATGAAACTCCATCCGGGGCATAGAGTGGCTTGCGTGGCGTTTGTTGTTCATTCTCTTTTTCAGACTTGCGCGGTGGGCGGTAGCCCGTCCCCCTCCCCGAACTTGAAGTACTTGAAGGTAACCCTTAGGGAGGGGGTGCAGGACGCAATGCCAGATTAGACATAGATACACTGTGGATGACAAAAAAAAAAAACCCGAATTGAGATTATAACATACCGATATATATAGGTTATATGATGCAATCTCTTACTTTGCATAACATAAAGGTGGTTGGATATATTTATGTTCATATGGCATTATCCTATTATTACTATATTGTTATTATTTTAATCCATGTTCCTATTTATTATAATTATTATTTTGTCTAAACTAATCTTACTTTATTCTGAATCTGTTGTTACAGAGAAATTGTTGTCTTTAACTGCATCTTGCGCTACCTCTCCATGGTTGAGCAGTCTCACTCTGTTGTGTTAAAAAGAGAGTAAAAGGGCTTCGCATTATGTAAACTCTACAAATTGCGTTAAAATCTCTGCTTTCCAGGTACCCATCGCAGGTTTCCGTTGTACTTGGGCCCCAAATTACTGCTGAAAGCTTTCCAGCACACGGCGCGATTTTGTCTTGAGTTGACGAAGAGGCGGAGCGTCTTGTCTCGGGGCCACCGATTTTGTGTTTGTGTCATTCTGCTACCGTGGAGAACCTATTACTGGTAAAGAATCAGAATATCTTAAAATGTCCGACAATCACACCTTGCAAACATTATGAAAGTTGCACTAAATGAGGCTCATGTTACTCACCTCCCTGTGCGTTCCTCGGAGGCATATGGTGCAAAGGGATTAAGGGTTGTGGGTTGTGGAAAAGTGAGGCCTTTACCGGCCTAATCCAGGTTTAAGAACCACGGTTAAACTCTTTTATTCTCGTACTTTTCAAAGGTTTTCTATAGTAGCCTTCTTAAACAGCTGCCGAGACAAAATGGCATACACGTGATATGGCATATACACGTGAAAAAAAGTAATTATTGCATATATGTATATATATATATATATATATATATATATATTATTATTATTTTATTTTTTTTACAAGGTTCTGAAAATGTAGTTGCCAGAACTGTGTAATATAAAATTGGGCAATGTTAGGTAAGTCCACATAATGTGCCATTTATTCAGTAGACCTAAATGAAACGGTGATAAATACTTTCTAGTTCGTTTGTCTTTTCACATGAATTCAACTTGGAATGATTTTGTATTGCAAAATTTGAACAGAGTCAATGTTCTATAATTATTATGAGTAATCATGTGTTCTGATTTACAAGCATAATCATTAATCATCATACTCCTGGCATTTTGTGTCAAATATAATGACAAAATTGTAAGATGTAAGACTGAAAGACTGTAAGGTATAGTGCATATATTCTTGAATGTTTTGTTTTATAGGAAGTCTTGATTGCAGAAGCCAGAACAGATTGCAGATTGCAGAACACGTTTCTCGCAGCCTTTATATCAAAACACTAAATTTCTTCGTTTTGATGCCGTTTGTGATATGATAGACCGTATTGATCGCTCGCATTCATTGTTAAGTCACAAACACTGTGTTCTTGACTTATATACTTCTAAGAATAGATTACAGTATTTTGGCAAGACTTTGTATATATATATATATATATTGGCCTATAAGCTATAGACCTATATATATATTTTATTTCATTTCATAACGTCTGTTTGTCAGTTTAAAATAGGATATTTAAACATCCCAGTCGATCGAACACGATCCAATTTATTTATGTTCAACTGAGTGTTTTAATCTTCACAAACTAATATTCGCAAACTTATTCGAAATTAATTCGTAATTCAGTCTGGACTTTGTTGCACAGTTTGGATCTGTCATTAATTGGCTTTCATTGTCAATATACAAACAGAACAAGTGAGCGAGGATATGTCAATGTCTTTTCTAGATCACGTGACCCTGGCCTCAGTTGGACTGGACAGAGATGGATTTCCACGTCATCTTACGTCTCAACATTTCTGCTTCGCGGATACCCCTACAACTCGGGTAAGAGGGAAGCGCACATGAGAGCTATGTTGTGGGCGTTGCGTATAGGTCTCGCTAGCCCAAGCTAGAAGCTGCGCGGGTACAATGATGGATTTTGACGAGAGAGTTTCCGTTGGCTCCAACATGTATCTGCCCAGCTGCACGTATTACGTTCCGGGGGCTGATTTCTCCACGTTGCCCTCTTTCTTATCCCAAAGTCCGTCTTCTCGTCCCGTCACCTACTCTTACTCCTCTAACCTGCCTCAGGTACAGCATGTCAGGGAGGTTACATTCCGGGACTATGCTATTGACGCGTCCGGTAAATGGCCTCACCGGGGTCCACTGGCTCACTGTTATCCATCGGAGGACATAGTACACCGGGAGTGTTTACCAGCGGCAACGACAGTTGGTGAAATGTTCCCCAAGAATAATGCATCTGCGTATTATCACTCATCGAACTCGACCTCCGCGTCCAATTTCTACGGTAGTGTTGGAAGAAACGGGGTGCTTCCTCAAGCATTTGACCAGTTTTTTGACACTGCCTGCAGGGGCTCGGACAGTGTAGCAAACAGCGACTATGCAGCGAGGGATAAAATGCACTTCAGCAAACAGCCTACGCCAGCGCCCGCACCGGAGCAGGAGTGCGAAGGAAAGGAGCGACAGGAGACCAGTAGCCCCGAATCTTCTTCAGGAAACAACGAGGAAAAGACCAGCGGTACGAGCAGTAAGTACGAGCTCAACGAGACTGTCATGCGAGAAAGTTTGCAATCTTGCGCGCTCCTGTTAACATTTTTATATGCTGTTTTATAAGCGTATAAGGTTTATGGAGGGCCTGAGATTTCCCCAACAAAACCTAGGCTACTTATAAACTGTGAGAATCACGTGTTTGGAATTGAAATTGGCCATGAAAAGACTCAAAGCTAGCGCATTTTTAACTTGAACTTTAAAATGTGTTTTAGTGACCGCAGTGATTTCACAGGATTGTTTACAACAGTCAGAGTAACAAGCACCAGTATTTCTAATGCATGATTTTTCCGTTTGTTGAAAAAGTAAAAATAGGCTATTATATGCTAGTAAAAAAAAATTTGTTTGTTTTTTTACAATCCTTTAGACAGAAGTTTGTAGCCTAAATAAAACTGTAGATTTAGATTTATTGTCTTTGTATTTATTAACCTTAACAATAATATATAGATAGATAGATAGATAGATAGATAGATAGATAGATAGATAGATAGATAGATAGATAGATAGATAGATAGATAGATAGATAGATAGGCTATTACGTGTACTGTATGTACTAACTTCTTTAACTTATTTTTATATTATCTTTCAGAATCTATGAATCTATTCATAATAATGACGATTATTTGTTTATTGGTAATTTTCTCTTAGGTGGACCCAGGGTTCGCAAGAAGAGATGTCCCTATACAAAATTTCAAATCCGGGAGCTCGAGAGGGAATTTTTCTTCAGCGTGTACATTAACAAAGAGAAACGACTTCAGCTCTCACGGATGCTTAACCTCACCGATCGCCAAGTGAAAATTTGGTTCCAGAACAGGCGGATGAAGGAAAAGAAACTAAATAGGGACCGATTACAGTACTACAGTACCAACGCACTGCTTTAGGGCAAGGAAATAACAGATACAAACATATAACAGCTGCAGTAATAAGATCACTCTCGAGACCTTATACAGACTCTCAGCGGTTAACTTCAAGTTCGAGACAAGGCACCATTCACTTGTATACAATTACAGAGACCATACAGGACATTGAAATTCACAGTTTAAATACGGGTTGTTTTGTGCTCGTAATAGATAAACGTATGCAATTTTGTGGCGAACAGAAATGATTTAATTAAGAGCTAGTGATAAACACTGAACATGGACTACTCTGTTTGCAGTTGTGATGAACTACACGCTGAGATTGAGTACAACTGGCTGAAATATTTGGGTTTAAACAAGGAAAGGCTTTTGACAAGCCATTTGAATGGCGTGTTAAATTGGGAAGGAATGTTGAACAGGTTGGCCTAATGACATTGGTGTGACCAAATATATAAATATATAAAATAACAGCTAAAATGTTAGATTGACTGCTCCCAGTTTCCGAATTATTTATTTGATTTGCCACCAAATAACACTTTATTCGCCGTCTCTCGTGAAAGTAAACGACTCATTACAAGCAACTGCGTATATTCTGATCATTCAAAGTTTTCACTTCCTGCAAACTCTGTGAACACAGAAATAAAACAGACAGTGAACTTGACTGAACGGAGAACATGCAATCTCGCTGAATCGCATCCCCAATCATAAACATTTCAGGACTCGGAATTGGAAATCTTTAAGAAGTGGACTCTTTCAGGCTTAAGAAATAACGTTTTCACGATTACCTTATTTGCCCATGTTCTACTCTGCATCTCTATGAACATTGTCCTGGGATTAAAATAGGGTTTGTTTTATTGTAATCCAGAAAATCTGTATGGCATATATTTCCTAAATTAAATAATCAAATGGGTATAACGCATATTTGCAGTACACCGTTTTCTTTTCAAATATATTATGCATGAGTGTACACATGCGCATTATGTGCATTTATAAACAGCAATGTTGTTTTGTTTTTCTTCTTTTTTTCTAGAACTCTCTCGGGCCATGAGATGAAGCTGTTGCCTGACAGTTTTACCGTCACAGTGGTTACAGTATTTGCAGTTATCATCTGAATGTGTATGGCCGTACTCGTAGTGTTCATATATGACAGCCTAAGAGCAATAAACTAAGACAGAGGGAGAGTAAGAAGAAGAGAGAGAAAGAAAGTAGAAGAGAGGGGGAGAGAAAGTCTGAGCTTTATGGTTGCTTGCTGCGGAGCGACTTGGCCTGGCTGGCGCATCCTTTGAGGCGCTGAGCAATATCCACCTAATTACGGGGACATCCGCCTTGTTGCTTCAGCAACACGACCATAAAAGCTGTCTGTGTCTGGAGCATTTGGGCAATTGCAGTGTGGTGCCATAAACCGTCTGAGAACCAAGGTTATTAGCGACGATTGCAAGGGGAGAGAGGCAAAGAGATTTTGAGGGACGACTTTCAGGTGTGCTCTTTTTTTTCTGCCTGTTGTATTAATTTAACACTAAAAGTTTTTCCTGACGCGCATTGTGCTGTTTCATCTTTTTTTTATATATATATATATATATAT
>NW_015505504.1:858413-891345 GCF_001515645.1 Sinocyclocheilus grahami
TATATATATAATGGAGGCCATTTGAACCTAGTGGGATAGTTGCATTCATTCATATCATTGCATGCATACATGTAAATTGAGAAAAGCTAAATTAAAAAAAGTTTAGTTTTTCTCAATGATATGAATGAATGCAACTATCCGACTAGTAGGTTCAAATGCCTTCCATTGGGAGGCACTCGTGTGATCAATGTCATGGCCGTCGATCATCGATTGAACAGGATGACATTTTCAGACTCAAACCTTTGAAACGTTGTTTTGAGGCAACATAACAACATCGAAAGCAATACTTTTATAAATCACACACACACACACACACACACACATATATATATATGTGTGTGTATGTATGTATGTATGTATGTATGTATGTCGATAAAGAGTCCAAATGGTTCGTTAAAATACAAAATTCCCTGCAGGTGTTCCGACCGAGCTACTTTAAATTCAGACAGTCACTAAAACATTCCACAGCTTTGACCGTTTGGAACAGAACACGAATTAAACGTCCACTGTTCTTATTATATTAATTATGATAGTGTAAAATATGAGGGTATTAAAATTTCACTTATATCACTGAACCAAAAAGTTTATGGCAAATGAACTATGCTCCGTCGATTAAGAAATCCATTAAGGATATACCAACGACGTTTTCGCTTACATCTTTGAGCTAAATTATTAGATTTTTTTTAACAAAAATGGCCAAGCAAATTTATTGCCAGCTGTAATCAAGGATTTATTGGTCTCAAAAAATGACGCACATCGTTAATTTGAGCTTTCAGCGATGATTGAACATTAACTGGAGAACATAACAGGGACTATGCTGTCTGAACAGCTCTTTTTTCTCTCCCGTTGACAAATTGAATTATGTAATTTAAAATGGTGTTTGTAATTGTGATACATTATCGTGCCTTTCCGCATTAGGACTTTAGTAACAGCATGAAGAGGTGAGAGCAGGCGGACGGGTATAGTGTTACAGTGCGTGTGGACTATTTGTCTCTAGTGCAAAATAAATGCTTCCGCTGATAGCAATAAAATGTGAGATTTCTGTTCTTGAGTTTCTCTTACAGCGAACTCGATCTTGGGAGCAAAGAAACGTGGAAATGAAAGGGTTGAGTTTATCTGGCTGATTCTGGCATTTCAACTTTGGTAGGTATAGGCATAGTAACTAAAACATATAGGCCTATCAAATGTTAATTTTAGATCAACAAATATTAAATGGGTACAAACTGTTATGCGATGAAGACTGAAATAGTAATGTATGTGCACGTTATAGTGTAGTTCCCAAATTAGGCCTGACTTCATTATTAGACCTAGTCTAGTCTATTTCCCACTCAAGTCTATAACCACTAATTGACACATAAGATACATTTCCTTTGGTTTATTGCCTTAAGCGGGTGGATTACATATGGCCTGTACTAAAGACAAAAAATATACAACCACAACCAATAATAACAATGAGTTTTTATGTAGCTCTATCACATTTTTAAACGAACTGTTTTGATCGATTAAATTGTAAAATAAGTGGAGATTATTAATAATAAGGGTTAGATCAACCTTATTTTAATTATTATAAATAAAATAATATGAAATAAAAAAACTACTTGAAATGTCGAGAGAGATAAAGGGTCAGAAATATGGGCATATATGGTGGAATTTCCTTTTTTAACGTTTATTTTTCAATTTGAACAACCCAGTGTCCGTTTCAGTCTTACCGTGTGGTTTTTGCAAAGATACGTTGAGTTGTCGGTGTTTTGTTTGTTTTGTTTCAGCATGTGGATGTTTAAAGGATTCGATGAAAGACGGTAGGCCTACTTTTTTATTGTGTGCACCAGAAATCGCAGTAGTGTTATTTTACTCCAGACATAGTTCTAGAAATACTTAATATTAGTTCAAGAATTAACATTTATGTTTAGTTGTTAACACGTAGGCTGTTATAAAGTGACTCTCCCTATTTCGAACTATAAATTAATCTTGAAAATGTATGTGTAATATCTGTTTGCTCGGCTTGAAATGCATGCTTTAAAACGTTGTGTATTTTTCAAACACAGAGGGTAAAAGAAAGTTTGTGGCAACCCGCAATTTCACACATGCACACATGTTTTAGCTCGTGCGGGCAAGGTTGCGTGCAGAATGGTGCATAGTTAGAGAATCTAGTCGTCCTACATCTGTTCTCTGCAGTCCAAACGTTGCTGCTACACTTACAGACAGGTGACGCAGGCCTGGTGGGGGTGTGGCTCTTAATGTTTCTGGGCTCTTACTGGTTGAAACGTGCACAATGAATTGAACAAGGGCACCTCATCACACCCTGCTTGTCAAACGATGTAAATGACCACCAATGAGCTTTCTCATGCACTATCCCCAAAACACTTCCCGGTAATGGCGGGGGAAGTGTTAGCGCAAAAGGGACTGAGTGTCTTTTAGATTCCGTAATTAATAAGCGGACTAACCCTGACAGATAGATCAGCAACAGCAGCTGGAGCTTGGCATATTACTTCGAAAAGCGACATTACTTACAACCCAGCAAAACTTCAGACAAATGTGGCTGCCCAAACCACAACTGTGTCTAGCATGGCGATGTGGTTTGGAGCAGCTCGTGTTGCATCGTTAATAGTACATTTTGCTTCTGTCCTCAGGCCATCAAAGAAGACGGGGCATGTTGTATTTTCGATCCATGGAAGTGCATTGAAGTAGCAGCCAGCCATAGCATACTGAGTGAGGATTATGATTCACGGGATGCGTCGGGCTTGTGCTAGGATCCGATAGCTTTCCCTGTTTCTTGCAGGGATCAGATACTAGGCCATCAGACGTCGAGCCTATAGTCACTAATGCAGTGGCTGCTTATTTAGACTTCCCTATAAGACAGTATATTCAAGCGAACAAGATGGAGATGATATTAGTGTTATCAAAACGCCGGATGACAACTTTGAGAAAAAAGCAAAGAAAACGCAGCACGTTCGGGAAATATGTCAGACTTGACAGGGGTGCTAGATGCTAAGTGGCAAAGGTAAGGTAGCCTTATAGGTCTGGTCTTTAATATGCCTTTGATACCATTAATTTATTAGTCTACTAATATACTTCGAAGCCATTAATGTATTCATCTGGTGCAGAGACTAATGTATAATATAAATAGCTTGTTAATAATAAAATGGAATTGAATAAAAATCCAAATGAATTAATTGAATGGAAGTAATATATTTCCAGACATTTACTGACAGAATAATACTCATAAACAACATAAAGATAAAATGCTATACGATAGAATATGCATAGCTCAATAAAAACGTTCAGATAACGGTGTCGATCGAGTGAGGCGTTAAATAGCCTACTATCAATGTACATTGATTAATATAAAAAAACGCACGTATGCCAAAATATGCTTAAAAAAGGCGGTATGTCACTTTTGGTTAAAAAAAAACCGATACAGAAATATTTCGATATTCCTTTCCTAAATTTTCCTTTTCTATTCAGAATCTTGATCTGATGTTGTTTACTGTGTTTTATTTTGAAACTTGCAACAACTCCCACATTTTATTATGCAGACCATAAAACAAACGCTGTCCCATTTTTTTTTGTATACATTTTTTTTTTAATAGATGTGCTATAGACCTATCTTGTATACAGGAAACATACAAGGAGTGTTCAGTAAACTGGCTAACGGAAGACTTGCCGGAAGAAGCGCTGTCCTTACACCAAACAAAAAAAACTTAGAGCTGGAGAAGAAGTTCCTCTACAGTCTACAAGATGTACTTGACTCAGGAGCGCCGCCTAGAAATCAGCCGCAGTGTTCACCTGACCAACAGGCAAGTCAAAATATAGTTTCCCAAAAAAGCCGTATGACAATGGAGAAAATGACCCGGTGTTCTGACGATTTGTGCTACCTTGTCAGACTTTGCTACCTCCCATTAAAACAGTGGGTAGTACAATTCGACAACGAAAAATGCTACCTGTAAAATTATGGTTTATTAACGTCTACACCTACCACAACCCTAAACCTACCCTTACAATAATGCAAATACAGTAATTATGTGTTATATTCGCGGTTGTGGCTAGAAGGGATATAGCTATAGGAAACCAACAATAAATATTTTTTTCTACCTATTAGATTGTGTTTTATTAAAGTCTACACCTACCCTTACAGTAATGCAGATATATTATATATTGTTGTTCAGCATGAGAAAAAGGACGCAATATTGATGTGCGCATGCGCAGTAGGATAATCTGACGGGTATGATAAAATGTCAGGACACCTGTCAAAGATAATCTTCGAAGAATTCAACATTTTTATATATATATATATATATAACACACACACACACACACTTGATAATTTTTTTTATTTGAGATTGTTGTCTGATTTATGAGGTTTATTCCAGTGTATTTTGGGGAGAACAATAATAATGTGGTATATTTACCAACGTATGGAATGTAAATGATTTGCCATGCATTATGTCTAGTAGTTTGTTTAGTATGCTAGCACGGTGCAAAAGAATCAGCATAAATAAAATGTAGATTATATTGCAATTTTTTAATCGTAATGGTATGTATTATTCTTTTTTTATCTTAATGGTACGCATTATTCAAGAATAATGTAGCTAATACTTTTAAATATTTTGAAATTGTGTGCCCGCATGCGCTTTATTTTTATACAGATTGTTCTTGGCTATCTACTACATAAACTACGTGCAAAGGTGACGTCGTGAAATAAAATCTCCATAGGCTAAACAGTGTATTTTGCATAAGGAAATGGTAAACCATTAATATCTATATATCTATCTATCTGTCTGTCTGTCTGTCTATCTACATCAATTAAAAGGTCGTTGGCCTAGGTCGTTTATACGATGTGCAACGAAACAGAAAGAAATGATTTAGTGTTCTGGCATCGGATAAAGAATGGGCTTGTGTATGTGTAAAAATTTACACATGTAATGTTGGTTTTCAAGTTTTAAAGTTTACATTTGTGCTTACTTGACATTTGTTGAGCTTTGCCGTGAAAGTGTTTTAACTATATGTTGTAGCTTTTTGAAGTCAAATTTCGTTTTGCAATGAAATTCCCCGTTGGCGGAAATGTATTTAAGCATACTTCAGCGAATTAAGGGCCACAACATGTATAGACACCGTAGTATTATGGCGACTTTAGTCTGCTTTTGTGGCATTTTATTGCTGGCTACTTTATGAGGCTCGTCACTTTTCTGAGTGAATACCCTCAGTACAGACTAATAGAGGCAGGAATAAAGACGTTCGGATTTCAGGCGATGGAAAACGGTTTTTTGGTACTCCGTTTCATTTAAATGAAGTTAATACAGGTAAGATTCTATTCTGACATGAATAGTCTTGGCTGTTACGAAAAATGTATGTTGTTTGATAGAAAATGCAGATTAAAGATTAGATGAAAGGTATGCCAGCGATTTGTAACCATTAGTTGTTTTGTCTGAAGAGTTGAACCAGACTGTCGAGTGGTTTAGGTAGTTTCATGTTGTTGGGATTGTATATTTAAACTCTGCAACACGAAACTGTCTTAATTGCCCCAGTTTCATACGTCCGTAACATAAGATATAGCCAACTGTTTTTCACCTAGTGGACATCGAAACAGTCCCAAATCATTTAAATTGCTAGTATAAAATGTAAAGCCTTATTGTTATTTCAGAAAATGCCTTTTGAACACAGTCGCTGTGAGTTGTTTGATGTTTTAATTTTTGGACTGAATGTAGACACTAATTTGTCGAACTCAATGTAGACAGTACTTGACAAGGCCTCGGTTACGTCCAATACACGGCAATCGAGCCTTGTCTGCTGTAAGCAACAGCGACCTCGGTGGCGTGCCACTGAGCTCGAGAAATTACGTTCCCCGGCTTCCGCCAAGCGCCGTGAGAAGTGGCTGAACACAAAAGGCAAGATTGGCTTTATGGTGGCACACCAGTACAGCTAAAGGGAATTTATTTGTGCCTAAAAAGCATGAATAACGCCTATGGTAAAACTCGGTTGTGTTAACAAACACCCCAGTTTACGGCTTCAAAGGGCCGTGCTGTTCCCGTCTCTGTCTTCTTTTTGAGAGCTAGCTTCGTTTCCTGCTGTAAAATAGTAAAATCCTTCTGAATGCCCATCTGGTAATCACTGATGAACTATTAAATAGTGTGAACAATTATTTAATTTTTTTTGGGGGGGGGAATCATATTGTCTTTGATAGCCTATTTCTGGAATTTCATTGTTGTAGGAGGCTCACAATTATGAGCCGATGCGCATTAGACTTTATTTTATTTTTTATTTTTTTGTACTTATATGTCTGTTGAAAATAAACTTGATTAAAACATTTTAAATGTCAATTACTCGTTTTTACTTGAGATTCCTTTATTTTATTAAGTTTTTATGTTAATTTTGTTTGCTTGTGCCGGTAAATTCTATAGTAGGCTAATAGTTAACTTATTTGAACAGCTTTTTGTTTGGCAACCATAATTTATAAATAAACGATATAAATGGAATCCACTTATGGCCAATGATTGCCGAATAAAACGCACAACAACAACATTTATAATAACAACAACAACAATAATAATAAAAGTATATACTTTTTGCTATATTCTGCTATTATTATTATTATAACAATAATATTAATAAAAGCTCTTTAATTTTTTTAAGTGGCACTTACATTTTCTGTACCAAGTCACTTTGAATGTCATAACTATTTTGACGTTGTCTTTACGATTGAGCAGATTAATATAATTTAATAAATGTAGTGCAGTAATTGCCAAATTGCACGTTTCCATTTTCATCGTATTAATTGCATTCTTTATGGATTTAGTGCTTTATTTGAGACATTTAAGGCGTATGTTTGGCTGCGACGTGTATTTTTCTGGAGCAGTTTTTCTAATAGAAATTTGCAATTATAGAAGATTCTGGACAATCAATTCGAATAATTTGTATCGATATAAATATAGTTCTTTCAGTCAGTCATTACAGTATATTATTAACATTCATAGTGAACATTCTGAAATAATATACTATGTGAAGAGTATTTTAATGCATAAAGGACAAAATGTATTTAGAAACTACTGGCATGCTATGTATATATATATATATATATGAAGCTGACCATGGTTGCTTCCCTCTGAATCCAGGTCGTCATGTACACTGTTCTGTAACCATTTTTGTAGAACATCTATTTTGTGCAGTATACATAAAACAGGACCTTCCTACCATATAGTGTATCTAATCCGTCTCGATTTCTTTGGCATAGTGTCGGTTTGATACATTTCTTGCCATGTCTCCTGTCCATGCTGTTTGTCTGCAGAAAGCCTGTGTAGATTTTCTAGTTTCGAATGCAGTCAATTCACATGAGACAGAGACAGAACATGACATTTTGTAAACTACATCCTTGGGATTGTGCTTTGAATCTCTGATCTAAACAAATTCAGATAATATCTCTTATTTTTCTTTAAGTGTTTAAATTTTGTAAATACACTCTTAAAAATAAAGGTGCTTCACAATGCCATAGAATAACCTTTTTGTCTAAATGGTTCCATAAAGAACCTTGAACATCCGAAGAAACTTTCACAAAAGGTTCTTTGTGGCAAAAGAAGGTTCTTCATACTATAAAAAGGTAAGAAAGAGATGATTCTTTGTCGAACCAAAAATGGTTCCTCAATGGCATCCCTGTGAAGAACCTTTTGAAGCACCTTTATTTTTAAGAGTGTATGCCTGTTTATTTCTTATAGCTCATTCGTTGGTTGTTTTTACAGGAGAAGATTAGAACTAAAGCAATCTTTTTTTACTTTTCTTTTTCACATAAATTCCATTGATTTTTTTTTGTTCTGTTCCAGTGGTCACGTGTGCACATCACCCAATCAAATGGCAGTTTGCTCTCAATTTATTAGCTGACTGGAGCTTTGTGAGGGGGAAGTTGCCTCTCCATTTTCACAGATTGTTATTTTGTGAGCGTGTTACTGTATGTGCGTGTTAGTGTTTTTATGTGTGTGTATACATGAGCGTGCATCCCTGCCATGTCGACATCCGGAGCCCTGACAGGATATTATGTTGACTCTCTTGTTATGCCGGACAACGAGGAGACTCGCTTCTCCTCAGGTTCAGGTTTCATTCAACACAGGCCCTCCGTTCTACCCACAGACCATACTGAGCTCGGTCCCTGCACATTCCCGGTAAAGCAACCCGTTTATGGTGGCTCGGGTTGGGGCCACATCCCCACGCATTTCTCCAGTGGTGTACCATCAGTGTATCAGCCGCATACGCAGCCTCCAGTAGCTGGGGATTACGTGCAGTCTTGGCTCTTGGACTCTGCATGTGGGCTGCCTCTCACTGAGCTACCGACGGTCCATCATCACTATCATGCCAAACCCGATACAAACAGAACGAATGATAACGACACAGAGGCCAGTTCACATGCCGTACTCCCTTCTGGAGACTTCAGTAACGGAGGATGTTCTACCGACACTGAGACGGTATCTGGCCGGAATGCTGATAAGGGAGGCGATGTAGAGGAGAAACCGGGCGCTGATCCAGGTAAGGCTGGCCAAATGGTGGGATATATGAGCGCAATTATATTAAACTTATGTTAATCACTACTGATAAATTAATGTGTTTTAACCCGATTCTCATTCTAGTTAAATGCTGTAAAATTGTTCGAAATATTTACTTCGGTTTAGACATGATTGTTAGGAGGCCATGAGATATGTTTGGGTAACTGGTTTATGCCATGGTCTGGATTTTAGATAGGGTTTTGTGTTAAAATCATTATTTACTCGCTTATGATTTCGAAACCCTCATTCCCTTCCCTCTACCTTTCCCCAGACAACCCTGTGTCCAACTGGCTTCACGCGAGCTCGACGCGTAAAAAACGATGCCCTTATACTAAGCACCAGATCCTCGAGCTGGAGAAAGAGTTTTTATTTAGCACTTACCTCACGCGCGACCGGCGGTACGAGGTCGCCCGTCTACTGAACCTCACGGAGAGACAGGTCAAAATTTGGTTCCAAAACCGCAGGATGAAGATGAAAAAATTAAACAAAGATGGAACGAAGGACGACTAAGAATTAAGCACTTCGTGTAGGTGAGGATGTGAGATAATCCATCCTTTAATTGAAATGATAATTTCGTTGGATATTACATTAGGCCTAGGTCTTGTGTTATTCAAGCATTTTCTTAAAGCATGCTTGGAACCAATAGTTTTATATATTAGGCTATTTGGATTAGGCTATTGTTTGCCATAAGTGGTTCCATTTTAATGAATACGGCACTAATCTATTTTTCAGACGTATGTTTAAATACTCGCTGACGCAGCATTCTTCACAATTCTGTATTTCATTTGGACCAAATTTATTAGTAATTAATTAATATGTCGGAACTATATGTTATTCCTCTTTAATTGTAGTTAGTATATCAGTGTGTATTTCGGGCCGCAATTTAACAGTTTTCTTATGTTCTGTAGCGTTACCTAAATTTTTACTAGAAAAAAAAAATGGGCCCAGGTTTATGTAAAGTTCATACACTTGTGTACATGAGATCATGTACACTTCTATTATTTCCGTTTATATGTGCCCTTAGAAATTGTTTTATTTTGTATTGACAATTAATGACATTACGACTACCTAGTCACTTCACTACCTATTTGTTTCGAATCGACCAAAATTTTCATTCCATATCAGCCGTTGTGATATTGGGTGAAGTCTGCGAACTTCAGGGAACAAGTAAAAATAGATACTGAGCTGTAGATAAAAGCACTGTAGGCATCTTTTCAAATACCTCATGGTCTGTTGACCGTCATATCGTTAGTTTACTTAGTTTTTGTTTTGTTTACTTAAATTTCTCAGATGTAATTTGTGAATTTATTTATTGAATAATAAAAGCATTTCATATTTCCAAACAAGTCTCCTTTAGATTTTGTAGTCCTCGTGATATTTTAAATAAAAATTAAGTAGAACGATGTATTAAATTACATGTAAATATTTATGTAATTATGATAGATTTTCTTGTAGTTTCCAGGCAGTTGTATTTTGCATCATGATAAAATAAATATTTAATTTCATTTTTGTTGAATGATTTTATATTTGTATCTGATTATTCATTGGTTTATTTTAATTAATAGATGCTATGTAAACATTTAATAAGAAATATGATGACCGAATTTTATAGTGCAGCCGCTGGAACAAAAAACATGTAGGCTAAATAAAAATGTTAATGTTATATATATATATTATTACCCATACCAGGAGATGGGAATTTCATAGACCTGCCATCGACTCTTGAGGAATGTGTTCTGAGTCCAGGCTATGCTGGGCGAGTTTGTACTCGGGGAGAACAGGCCCGTAGACCGGTCTGACAGATGAGGTTGTTAGCTGCATGCTGCTATAAAAGACAATTACTGCTATAACCGTTTATGGTGTGCAAAGCGCTGTGAGGCAAGAGAACGCAACACAACAGAGATATTATGGGACTCGACAGCTGGGGCCAGTGAACAACGCATCATGTGTGTCTGAATCTGTGGAATTAAAAAAGCAGACCTATCGTCTTGGCCTCCATGATGAGGTGCTTTTGCTCAACGTCTGTTCAAACATACAAACATTAAAATGTAAAAATTAATATGTTATATATTATATAAGGCTTGTATAATATATGTTACTGGAGGCATAAGTGGTACAGGTATAGCGGGGGACTTTGACTTCAAAGTCCTCACCACGGAGACAAGGCAATGAATCGCAGACACGGCAACAGACATTGGCATTCCATTTTCAATGGCTTTATGGCCGTCCAGACACAATTAGACCGTTTCCAAAGGCCCGACAACCATTTGGAGAGGGTTTTTTTCTTCAGTCACCCTTCGCTTTCAGAAAGACTCGACTACGTGCACAAAAAGCCAGCGGAAATAATCTCGTTTTATTGGCCTCTGATTGCAGTTTGCCCTACGGCACCCTTTGTGTAAGTCTATATACATGGTGAAATGGAGGCGTCAGTGCAAATTCTCCAGACGTTTTAAAAATACTGATGAAATGAAAATAATGAAAATCTTTAATATTCTTGCATTCACTTGCAGAAATTATTTTGTCATAACACCTTGTCTAATCGTGGACCGCATAAATAAAACCACTCTATCTTCATAGTAGTTCCCTGCGTTTTTATACAGTCTGACCACTTGATGTCAGTAAAACCTCAAAATCATGAGTGTCCTTACGCGTATTTTCAATAACTTCCATGTTCCCGCTTTCTTTAAGCGTTCAGTAGTTTCATTTTTGTGTGATGAAATTACAAACAAAAAATCTTGTTGATGCTCCCCGTTCCTTCTTTTTCTTTCACTATCAAACCATTGTTACGTGTAAAGCAATAATTACAACGTAGGCCTTCGTTTTAACACCGAAGCAAAATAGTTTTGGTCATGTCATGTCTGGTTTATAACAGTCTCGAATTTTAATTAGTAGTCGGTATTAAAGTAGTACTACTAAAAATACTTATTTCTTATTTCTATAAGACATTTTCTTTTTCTTTTTCTTTTTTGCATTATGTATTAATAATATTTCGTTTTTATGTATTATAATTTTAACAATGCAGTCCCATCTTCCACCCATATATATGTGTATATATGCGTGTATATGTGTGTATATGTGTGTGTGTATATATATATATATATATATATATATATATATATATATATATATATATATAAATAAAATAAAAAAGCTTGATGTTTAAATGTAAATCAGATCGTCTACGCTCTACGAGTCTGTTAGGTTATTTTCACAAGAGAGCACACAAGGTAAAGCTGTATAGATATCTTTTTGACGTCATTTCACAAACGTGAATATAGGCATAGGTTTCCATATAGTCATCTTTTCCAGTCCGCACTACCGATACCAGGTTTGAGTCTGATCAGTTTTGAGCACACAAGACCAGATCTGACTCAAATCTGATAACAAGTCTTATAATTTTGGGGGCACAATATATTTTGAAATACAAATTTTCATAAAAATCGTGATCATCAGCGGTCCATGGACTAATTTATAAGATTACCTACTGTTATTACAAGCTGATGAAAAGGCAAAAGCAATACTTATTGGCTGTCCAGTGCTTGCGGAGTGATCATGTGACTTCATGGGCCCAATGCCAGAGAAGTAGGATTTAATACGAACTCCGGCTATAATGGGATTGTATATCACCCTAGCTCGTAAAAACGACATCGAAGATTCCTGCTCAACAACTCAGCAGGATGAAAAAGTATATGAATTAGAATTAAACTGGAATGTCTTACAGTCATCCGCAGCGCGCACTCACTCCTTTCTCTTCAGCGCTGGCCAAAAAATGTTGCTTTGTGTAGCCTAAAATGTGTCGTACAGGGGGAAATGACTGTTTCTAAAATATTACTTAGACATGACGTGGTCAAGCTGCGGCTCATCGGGGATTTAGAAAGGACTTGGACATCTCCCGCCCCAAATTCATATAGCAAGCATAAACGGACAAAACCTCCCGAATGTGTATCTTCAAATTGGAATGTAAGGTATGACTTTCACGTTTATTTGAAACAGCTTGTTGTGTATCTGGTGTCAGAGGCTGCAGAGACGTGTCCTGCAACTATATCCTAAACCATCGACACAGCTGTTCATGCATGCGTGAAGTCGTAAACGTTTTAATGTCTGGGCTCTGTGGTAATAAATTAATTACTCGGTGTGTTTTAATTTAGAGCATCCCCTATGCGTATCTGGTTGCATAATTGATTTCTGTCGTTGTGTCCGCTTCCAAGATTTATAGCATACCATGTTAAAGAAACCATGGATTCTGTTTCTTGTAACTACTGACCGAGATCTACTAGATCCCAGTCATATAAACTTTCATAATGTAATAATAAATGTATTAATACAAAACCAAGAACTTATTTTAATTAGTCATGAGCGATGACGTCGCCCTAACTAATAAATCCTCACCATTGCATTAATAAAATGCAATGCATGTCTCTCATTGAAGCAATCGTGTAGATTAAAAAGAAATGCATAAATACCTTTAGACCTACCTAGGCTATATTTCGATCATTACCTCTGTATTGACAAGGTGCCAAGCCAACATGACATCAACGGAAGGCCCGCTGTCAGAAAGACTCAGGAGGGGACACCAAATGTGAAAACTCGTATATTTGTGTATATTGTATAAACACGTTCAATTAGTCACATAATTCAAATAGCAACAGCATGTCTTTATAACATCAGTATGAAGTTTCTCAATTCTGGGAACATATAAACTTAACACCCCAGTGTTAATGTGGACATTAGAAAGAACACTGGTCGTATAATGACAGCTTTACAACTAAATAATACAAAATATTTTTCTCATATAATCCTATGCACTCTTAGACTGCAAGTGTTAAACATACATTTTAAAGTAAAACATATTGTCTAAATATTGTGGTCCTTAAATATTTGAATAGATTTTTTTTTTTGAAGGAGAGTAAATTATCCTCCACAATTGGAAACTTTTTTTATTATTAGCATATATGTGTAGCATATTTAAGCAATATTTATTTAATTTGGTGTTTATGCGGTTAAATTAATAGCAGTAAAATATAAATTCAAAATCTGATGGGGTGCCAAGCCAACATGACATCAACGGAAGGCCCGCTGTCAGAAAGACTCAGGAGGGGACACCAAATGTGAAAACTCGTATATTTGTGTATATTGTATAAACACGTTCAATTAGTCACATAATTCAAATAGCAACAGCATGTCTTTATAACATCAGTATGAAGTTTCTCAATTCTGGGAACATATAAACTTAACACCCCAGTGTTAATGTGGACATTAGAAAGAACACTGGTCGTATAATGACAGCTTTACAACTAAATAATACAAAATATTTTTCTCATATAATCCTATGCACTCTTAGACTGCAAGTGTTAAACATACATTTTAAAGTAAAACATATTGTCTAAATATTGTGGTCCTTAAATATTTGAATAGATTTTTTTTTTGAAGGAGAGTAAATTATCCTCCACAATTGGAAACTTTTTTTATTATTAGCATATATGTGTAGCATATTTAAGCAATATTTATTTAATTTGGTGTTTATGCGGTTAAATTAATAGCAGTAAAATATCAATTCAAAATCTGATGGGAAAAAAAAGTTGAGTTATTTCACTGTAATGCGGATCAATCTATAGAGCTACTTTTCCTATGTGCTACTTGTAAAATGGCGCTTGGCTGCAAACATTGCTTTACCAGCCCCCACCTCTGTCCTCTTCCCTAGAGAAGCTATAAATCTGTTGTTGTTTATGAAAATTTACTACTTTGCCGACCAACTTTATGAGCTACCTCTAGCTCCTATTGGCTACCAGTTGGTCACGTGTTTTAAGGCCACATGAACGTTAACTTTTTATGTGTATGCATCCCTACCCAAAATAGAGCTGCATTCTTCTCCCGACCTTGCTTTGTCTAGCCTTCTTTTACCTCCGCTTTTCCACATTTCGTCGGTTGTTAATTTCTTGTCTTTTAATTTTGAGGTAGCCTATACAATTCTACATTCGCTGCCATCGAATTGGGCATTGCATTGGCAGTAAAGAGAGAACTGCTTATCTTGTTTGGCACACTATGATATGATAAAGAAGCTTTCCGAAGAGCTGTGAAGTATTTTTCGTCACCAACCTCTGTTTCTTGCCTTCGTGGACCAACATACACACTGAACGGTAAGGCATGGGGTTGTTTTGATGTCATGTAACTGCTCACAATTTATTTATTTATTTTTTAGAAAATTTTAGATTTAAAATTAGGTTTGTTTGTTTGTTGTTCTGGATGGAGAGGTCGTCGTCGTTGGTTGTCCACAAGACTATATTGTGCATTTAAAACTATAGGGTATGTCAAATAACTTCACTATGCAGCCTAAACGTTTCAAATATTGGTCATGTCTTGATAAAAGCAGCTTAATTAAAAATAGAAGGCTGATTAATTAAAGTTATATTCCTATTTGGAACAGATTTTATTGCATATAAACAGTATTTGTATTTGAGGAAGTGAGAGGGTTGTGCAAATCAGTATGTATGTCGATGTAACGGTTTGTTGAATTTGATGATGATATAAGCATTCAGTGCATCGCACTTGCGTTAAAGGAAGAGCTGTGGTGTGGTCCTTGTTTCAGAAAAGTTCTTAGAAATACAGTCTTTTCCTCAAAAGTTTCATATAGTTAGGACGTGCACAATAAAGAGACAGACTATGCAGTCACCTACAGGGCAACTGCAAAATTACACCTAAATTTACGACTATTTGCCATATATGTACAATATGCGGTTGGTTTTATAATGTGATTTTAAAATGTAAATTCAAATTCAATTCAAATTTTAAGCATTTCATTTCATTGATTTATTTTATTTTTTCAGCAAGCAGAACGTAGAAATCTTCCAGAACGCTCTTTAGAGCTAACATCCATCGTTATCAGGGAAAGGGGACCTATAGGATGTTTAATTTTTATAGGGCCTATAAAATCTATAAATACAAAAGAAGACAATTAATAAGAGCTGGGCATAATTCTGTAGCTCTTCTATTTTAATGACGAGGTAAATGGTTGTACATAAAAAACACCACTAGGTGGTGATCTACCACTTTTCTGGCTGAACAAGCAGGTTAAAGTTGCTGCGGGATGTGAAACGGCAAGGAATCATTCCAGAGCCTACAGATTCCAGATCCTTGACAGAAGACAGAAAATGGTCTTGTCAGGTTGTTTGAAACATCTGCAATACCAGAGTGTGTAGACCTCTTGGTATTGCAACAATGTCACAACTTGCATGTTGAATTTCTGAAAATTAAGTGTTTCATTTTATTTTATCTGTTTTGTTTAATCTAGTGGACTGTATACATTGTGTAAACTGTTTGACTAAAAACAAATCAATTTCTGTGAGTTTTGTTAAGCCATGTGTGGGCTATAGCCTATAGGCTATACAAAATGTAAAGAGGCTTAAGTATGTTCGGAGTCATTAAATAGTTTTTTAGGTTTGATTTTTATAACAACGTTTTCGCACCACATTTCACATTTATTAAATGTGAAAATTATAGCTGCATCTCTGTTGGAGAGGCAGAAAGCAGAATGAACGAAGCCCGATCTCATAAAAATGCGTATCAATAGCACGATTTTCGGTTTCTATTTGGCGTGCTATTTATATGCATACATTGATTTTGGCGTGCATGTGATATCACGTGTTTGACGTGCATATAATACGCAGTTTTGGCGTACATTTAATACGCACTTACCCCACACCCCTAATCCTAACCATTTTGTATCATATGCAGGCCAAAGTCAATTTCTGCGTATAAATAATACGCCAAATAGAAACTCGTGGTATTGATACGCACATTCATAAAATCGGGTTATTTTACCGGAGCTGTCTGGTCTCGAGGTGCTGAACTAGGGCCGAAAATAGCCAATATCTCAAGGACTCTAGCAGTAAATTAAATTTAAGCACAGTTTCATTTGTTCAGACTATTTATTCATTAATTTATTTGCAATGTTTCTTGTTAAATAAGTGCTATTTTATTAATATATTCCAATATACTTCAACTACAATTAGCTGTTTTTCAGCTTATCAAAGTAGGCCCAAATAAAGTGTTAGTAAAGCTGAATTTTAACAATGCACTTTTTAGCGCAGTGTTCTCGTCAATTTAGGTTCTAGTTAATAAATTAACGTTTCTACATCAGGGGCGATTCTAGGATTTTCATTTTAGGGGGGCTCGGCCCCCAGTGAGGGTATAATAATAATAATAATAATAATAATAGCCTAATTAAAAAATATATATATATATAAATTAAAAAATGTTGGATTAATAGTCATATACTAAACTTATTGCAGTATATATAAAAGTTTGATTAATAGTCGTATACTAAACTTATTGCAGTATTCCATTGTATTGCATGGATAGGTATACCATTTGAGTTCTGAATAAGCCAAATTCAAGTCTTCATGATCTCACACACACAACCTGTTTACTACAAACACAACATTTTATTGTTTGCGTTTCTAGTATTCCTTATCTCAAGTAGGCCTATACAAACCTCTTTGCCACATGCATTGGAATATGTATCATATTGAAAGTTAAATTTTCAAATGAAAATATCAACACGATCGTTTTATAAAATATGCGTTCATATGTGCTTCATTTTATGGAATGGCTATAGCCCCCCTAAGAATGGCCTAGCGACGCCCATGTTCTACATATTGCTTAGGTTAAAATGTCTGTTACAAAAAGCGTTTTTATTCAAAGCGTTTGACCAAGGATCAGCTGCTAGATGATCAGTTTCTTTTTGAAGACATAAATATTAGAATTGATCAAACTAAATCATAATTTAAAAAATATCCTGTTTTCAAACCAAATATATTATGAGGAGTTATTCGGCCTATTTTGTATGCAATACTCGAGTATTTCTTTATTTATTTGTATTATTGATGTGTTCTTGTTGACGATTGTTTATTTCAAACATCTAGTTACGTGTGTTTTTGAATCTACTAAATCTATTAGACCTTCTGGTGCGCGTGTTTTGTGTGCAGGTCACGGCGCATTGTTTCAGCAGATACAATTTTTCTACCGCAGAGTCGTTACCCTTTGAATGACCCCATCGCGTGCTCGCCTCCAGTCTGATGGTTTAGGTAGTCCCGCCTATAACCAGAGGGTGGCGCGCCGCTACAATCTTGCAGAGCACACAACAGCTAGCTCGGTGAAACTCTTGTTGCGCGCTCCCGTGTCCAAACAATTCCACCCTGATTTCCTGCTTACGCGTGAGTTTACCGCTGGAGGTCACAGAATAGGATTTACGACTGGTCAACAAAAACACGTGACTCTAAGCCGTACCCCATATTTGGGAGTCTACGTAAGGGAGCATTAAGTCTGTGTCTCACTCATTTCCATAATTCATCATAAATTTTGCAAGGGTGCAATAGAAGCTCAAAACCACCAAGAGACACAAATCAAACACACACGGTAGAACTGTTCTCTCCATAAAGGTAGTTGTAGTAACTAAAAATAATTATAAGGTAACTGTCAACCAATGAGCTCTTATTTTGTGAACTCATTTTGCGGTCGCTATCCAAATGGCGCGGACTATCCCTTACATAACTATGGAGATCATAGCTCTAGTGGCCAATGCAGAGATTCTACGGGAATGCATTCGGGCAGGTATGCTTTTGGCTACAATGGAATGGATCTCAGCACCGGGCGCTCTACCACCGGACACTTTCTCTCATCTGGTGAGCAAACTCAAAGCTACACAGACAGTCCAACTGAGACGCCTGACCGGTACAATCAACCGGTTACCGCGAGCAGCGCTGAGCCTTCCTCTGACCCTCTCCCCTACTCATCCTTAGCCAACTCTCCTGTCAGCGAGCAGTCACACCGCGCCCTGAAAACCTCACTACCGAGCACCGCTGGCTCTGCGACCAACAGCATCGGGACGGCTCTCAGTCGCGAGGACGTTTCTAAAGCGTCCAGCACTATGGAGGAAGAAAAGCCACCGGGAAGTGCGCAGACACACAGAAGTGCACAGAATGTATCCGAGGCGCCGCAGATTTATCCATGGATGCGAAAACTTCATTTAAGTCATGGTAAACAGCAAAGTTCTGCTTTTTTCTGTGTGTGTTCTGAGTGTTGTAGTATGGTGTGAATGATCCCCCGTCAAATTTCACACAAAATCAGTTTGGGACGTTTAATGCCAATACGGTTAGTTTACTTTGGTTTTGGACTGTTATATCGAAATATGTCACAGCTAGCATGACGTCCTAGTTCACTGGCTCCATGTCTTGTTAAAAAATTAAAATAGATTTTCTTTATAAAAATGAAAGGACCTAATTATATTAATAATTGTCTTGTCGATTATCCAGTTGAATGGTCCGTGCTATTAAATTCATTAATAAAACTGATTCCATTTTAGATAATTTGAGGAAATTATCCGAATGAATTGTTATGCTTTCTGTCCCTGAGAATGTCATGCATGCTTTGAGGTTGATGCATGTCCTTTCAATCATGTTTTGAGTCGTGCATTGCATAATATATATTATAGTACATTAAAATTATAAAAATTACAATGTCATACTTTTGTGTATACAGACAGTTTGACCGGACCGGAGGGGAAAAGGCCAAGGACAGCCTACACACGTTACCAGACACTTGAGCTTGAGAAGGAGTTCCACTTCAACCGGTACCTGACACGTCGCCGACGAGTTGAGATTGCACACACGCTCTGTCTCTCAGAGAGGCAAATCAAAATATGGTTTCAAAACCGCAGAATGAAATGGAAAAAGGACAACAAGTTGAAGAGTATGAATATGGCGGCTGCAGGAAGCGGATACCGGCCGTGAAAATGTGTATATATTATATATCTGCATATATAAATTAAATCTGTTAGTGTTTGAATAGGTATGTGTGCACGGGTGCGCGTCTGTTTCCTTATTCTAAGTGTGTGTTCAAAAAGGGGATGAAGACTTTGCCCATTTCACAAAAGAACTTTCCACTGGTCTTGAGAGAGTGAACGCCCCGTGTTGCGTCCTTGGTCAGAAAAAAATCAAACAAACACTTCCTCTCTGTGTTTTCATGTAATGTTGCGAATGTGGATAGATCTTTGCACTGTCTTAGAAAAGCCACATAAAGGTGTAAATTAATATAACACGTATTGACGAAAAATGCTTCTGAAAAAAAAGTTTCTGAAAGGTGCATTGGGTAAGCAAACCTCTGAAAATATTTGACTCTTACCAAATGAAGCATAACTTAAAAAATTTTTTTAAATGTCTTTTGGTTTGTAAATACGAATTGATGTATTTTATGCATTTATTTAAATTCGATATCAAATGTCGATTGTATCTTATTTGTTGTGAAGTTGAAGCAGAATACCTGTTTTGTTCGTGTTGTACTGTCATCTTTGTGTATTGATAATATCGTTCCGTTCAGACTTGTCCGCATATTTGTCCTAATTTTTCTACTCGAATATGTTTGTGTTGTAAGTTTTCAAATGTTGGGGGAAACGCGAATTATTTTCCTTCTCGTGAAATTTGAAAGATAACTGGAAGTGCATCGTTGCCAACGATAAATGCAGTGTTTATAACAATAAAGTTTTTACTTAAAAAAATCAGATCTCAGTGTTTTGTCAGGTGTTTTTATTTTATTTTTATTATTATTCTTTGTGTGTGTGTAAGTGACAGACATAATGTGAAATGTATCACATAAGTGTTTGATTATTAATGTGAGGGTGACGGGTGAGTAGCGTATTAGTACCTAGTCATAAAACTACAAAATACCATATTCCACTTTCGGAAGCTTAGATAAACATTTTATGCAAGGCATTGTTTAAATTCTAGATTGTTTAGAACAATTTCCTAATTTTTGTAAAAGTTTGTTTAAGTGGTTCAACAGGTAGACGCACTGTAATCACTACTTTACTCACCCGATGTGGAAAGGGCACTTATGGGTCCCCCTTGCCAACTTCTCAACATAAGTGTGCGTCCACGCCCATTGTCGTCCACTTTTCTCTTCTTTGGAAATCTGTACAGGGTTTTAAGCGGCAAACTTTACTAGAGCCTTTACCATTCTGGATCTGTGACATTGGCGGGTAAGATAAATAATGAGGTTTGGTCCACGAATTAGATCGTAAAATTCACCCGGAGTGAGACGGCAGATAGGCTCACTGGCCATAAAACAGTCACGTGGTGGCAATTAAAGTCAGTTTTATGGTTTTGGGGAGTCGACACTATATCGCATATAAAGTTTAATCGCACTGACGTGGAGCTTCGTTCTCTCTCTCTGCAGACCGTCGAGGTGTTCTTTGACTGCATCCACAACCGCTTTTGACAAACCAGTTTGCTATGGATTGGAAACACGTCGACCGGATTCACTCGGGTGGACGAGGGTCAGCTCTTGGTAAGTTCGAGTTGGTTTGTTTCGGGTTTTCGCTGCTGTTGAGAGACAAACTTTTCTTTAGGCCCTCAGTGAAACAATGAGCAGAACATAAATTAACTCATGTTCCAACTACGTTAATTAGGGCTTGTATTGCGAAAACCTGCTTGTCCGGCAGATGGGTGGTATGGGGGCATTGCTCTTTGACTGTAATTGCTTCCTTCCTATACTGTAACATTCTCTGCCCTTTGTACCTATGCATTACATAATGATTTTTAAAAAGACGTTTAGATGACTTTTGTTAGTTTTTCTGCTATCAACCACACCCTTCAGGACTTTTTGTTAGATGTTTATGCACAAATTTGCCCCCACCATAATTGCCTAAAAGTTTTGAGAGAAAGGATAGGAAGACTCTATCTATCTATCTATCTATCTATCTATCTATCTATCTATCTATCTATCTATCTATCTATCTATCCCATATGCAAAAATGTTTTTCCTCTGTTAGCAATATATTTTTATACGCTTAATAGCCTATCTATCAGAGTATAGATAATTTGTTAATATTTCTGCTTATTTTGACCAAGTGGCAATCTTGTGACTTGAAATCTGATACAACTGAGTAATTATTAATCATAAACATCTTCATGCACCACTAATGCTTAGCAACACTGTATCATAACCATCAATGCTGTTCTGTTTTAACTTTAAGGCAGTATAGGGAAAAATATAGGCTAAACGTTGATGCAGAACACAAAGATGTTTTTTGCTTGCCTTATTTGAGGAAATGCGCATATAATATCCGCATACTTAAACTGAAGTGTGAGAGCGAGTGGGAGAGAGACAGAATTCGATAGACAATGAAGGAGAGAGAGGGACTGAAGAAAAATGTCTTCTCTCCTGGTTCACCGTGAGGTCAGCGGCGGCAGGAAGATGAATGTGCACACGCCGTAAACCACCAGCAGAGCTCGCTTTTGGCCAAGTTCAGTGTCACCCGCATTGGCGCCCCTTCTCCCTATAAGGATAGAAAAGACAGAAAGAAAAAGTATAATAACTCCCGCATACACCTTTAATTGCAGGAACTCTCGGTAGAATAGAAATGGTTTACAAATCTGGGTGCAGCATGGATATCAGCAGAACGAAATTGATGGCTACAGCAGGCCAAGCTGTCTGGAGATATAAAGGCGGTTTGATAACATATTAATAGTTTTGGCCTAATATTAGTGGTCATGATAAATGGAAGATATAAACGATGTATGGGGACAACAATAGCATAGAAAAGAATGAAAGAGAGAGAAAAGGGGAGAAAGAAAGTTGATGAGCTTGAAGGCTTGTTTGTATCCATCTGTTTATTTGTGCTTGTTTGTCTGAGAGAGAGAGTGAGATTGTAAAGGTAGGGGGGAGGGCCGGGGTCAAAAGTTTACAGCAGAACAAGTAGCTGTCATCTGTTCTTGTAGAGAGCAGTGCCACTTTTATAATGGCACAAAAGATGGAATAGCTGTGAATCCCGTGAGTTCTGGTCTAACCTCGCGATGAACTCTGCAAGCTGGGTGACCCTGGGTTAGCATCCCCAAGAGACTACCTCCTACGCCTGTGCCAGAGATTGAGTATTCAGGTTTTATTAAGGGGTTTGATTGGTGCATTTCCTTTGAATAAATCCAATTTGATGACCATAGATTCGACGGGACATTTGCATTTAGGATTAATAATATATCCGCAATGAACATTTCTTTGCTTGCATAGTTCTGAAGAGTTTTTTTCCATGTTGTAGCATCTTGAAAACTAACCATTCGTTAATTTTAACAGAAGAAAAGAAAACGGAAAAAAAAACAATAAAAGCAAAACATGCTGTCTAGCATTATTTACTGGTAAATCAGGACTAAACGAGGCCGATGCGGTATTGAGACGTAATTTGTAATAAAATAATTTGGAATTGCCTTACAAATCATTTTATGTAATACTCATCACTTTGGGACAAATCTCGTTTTAGACATGCGAAGCATCGACGCCGAATATATATATATATATATTATTAAATTCTCTCTCTCTTTCGCTCTCTTTTTTGCGAATAGGCCTACAAACCTCAAATAGTTTAAATAATAAATAATCAAATTTGCACCTTTTTATTGGATAAATCAATAGTTTATTTCTGTTTAATACACATTTTTAATTCTTTAAAGAACGCACAGGCCTACATTTTGTGAAAATATCTGACCTTTCCGAAAAAAAATCTTAAGTATAATTTTGCCATACAGAAAAGTTAAACAAAAACCGGCATTATAAATAAATCTGAATCACACACATTTGTGTCCACAAAATTTGAATCATTTCGAATAATTTTGTCCAAAGTTGTATATTCGTTTAGACAGTTCGTTTCACGGGTTTACAGAAGACGCGATGACTTGAAATGGCCATATTCCTTTTTTATAGGAGACCGGAGCTAGTTGTTACTGAGAAACACGACGGTTGTAGGCTGTAATAAATCTCTGTAATAAAATCAAAAGTCCAATTACAGAAATGCTCGCGATTTGAAATTATTTTGATTTTATATGTTGGTTTCAGCCAAATGCAGTTCAAATTAACAATACAATTTATTTTAAAATCATATCCTCAAATGAAAGTGCAATATCATTGTATTTTATAAAAGCAGTTCGGTCAATTTAACACGATAAAACACACTAGGTTAAAATTAAACGTAAAAACAAGGGTATTTAAAAAAACAACAAAAAAAACAGGTCGTTGCAGGTTGCCCCGTATGTTTTAAGTGGTGTCAATTTATGCAATCTGCTGGAGAAGTGTCTGTTACCTTTTACATTTTTCGTGTTGCATTTAACTGTTTACTAATTAATCGGTTTAATGTTTAAGCCTCTTTATAGCCAATTTATCGGCAGCTATTCTTTCTCATTTTCGCTCCTTCGAATGACTTTCAAAACGTAATATGCACTGGAATAATAATGTGCTAGCCCCGGTCTCCCCTATTTATGTTTTATCCATATTATTACATGAAGAACACATTTAGATGTGAGTTTTAAATATCCAAAATCAGAGTTTTCTTTCATCTGATCCTGTGATGAATTGTTAGTTTTACTTGTTTTAAATATGTAAACATTGCAGCATGTTTAATTTTAGGCCTCCAGTTTTGTACACAAAGGAGAGAGAGAGAAGTATATAATGAATAACAGACGACATGGTATTATTTTATATGGGCCTCAGAAAACAAAATCCTTGGCTTAGAGCTTTGTGTTAAAACCGTACGGTTAAAATACTTTTCGTTAGCAATTTTAATTTATCAAGAAATTTTAATTTATCAAGAAGTGAGATCCAATAATTAAACAACATTCTAATAACAGTTATTATTATGAGTAGATATATATGCCGACATATATACACCACACACACACATATATATATATATATATATCCGACCTCCAGAAGGACCCGGTTCCCTGAGGGGATAAACGAAGTCCAAGGCCGGGGTAAAAGCAAGGTCACTGCGTCTAACAAATATGAAAATGTCACCTTTTCAGAGCTCACGCCTTGTTGTTTAACAAAGACTGTCAATGAACAAGATTAATAAGAGGCGAAATGGACATTGAGTCACTGAGAGGTCAAAACGAAGTTATCTCTGTGTAGCTATTAAAGAAAGGTAGCCAGAGCGGTTCTGAAGCTTTGGAACCGCATGTCACTCACGTAGTTTAGTTAATACCAACTTGAAGCTCGCGTGGATACTTAAACATGAGTTTTCAGTTCAGGGTGGCTGTTGATTCAATACATGGAAACGTTAAGGATAAAGAAACATTACATGGGAACTACCTGTCGCGCGAAAGACGTGTCATTATTTTGGTTTATCTGGGCAGGGAACCTGGCATATAAGCTTCAGGGACAGGGATAATATTTTGATCACGAACTCACAAGGTAGGCCTTCTAGGAGTTATATTTTAGTGTTCATATAAACACTGCAAAACAAGTCCAATATGAATATGGTAAAGTTATGGAATTGAGTATGTCTGTGTTGTGCATTTCACAGAAAACGAGAAATAGTAGAAAAAAATATGTATTGGCTTTACTTTTTCTTTGTTTCTTTTTTTAAAGATGGTTGTTTTCATTGAGATATTTCAAGATCATAAACGTGTCATTGCGGTCTTTATTATCACGATTCTGAATCAATTGCAATACCATGTAAGCCCTATCAATACTGATATAATTGCATAAAGATTGCTATGTATTGCAGTAAACTAAAAAGACAACTGCAATCAACAATTAGTGGCTGCCTGCTAACTATAATAGCTCAATGTGTCCTGAATACAAATTCTGAGTTGGTTTTGGTCTACTTTTATTTGGTTAGAGTAGAAGACGAAATACAATGGATCTAAGCCACCATGCAGAACATGAAAGGTGACATGATGTCCAGTTCAGTTTAACTGGACAGTTAATAAAATTTAAAAGCCAACATATTTCATTATGGAGCTTCTGAGAGACCATAAGGAATGCCACGTTTCTTTATTAAGACATTATTTTATGTATTTTTGCTTTTGCTGAGGACATGTGGGATTTTTCTTACTAATTCAGTAATATTAATAATTAAAAAGATAAAAATCAAAAGATGCAAATGTGTGCAACTAAAAGGCTCATGTAGCAGCCTTTCGTTGTTCTTGACTACAGACGTTTGGGTCACTTTAATGTTGAGCAAATCTAACTGATAGTCTTTTCTAATATTTCTTTGACGATGTCAGTGCAGGACCCCTAAAACTAAGCCTGTTTATTGTGTTAGTTACAATTGTTACAAAAGACGTGAGAAATTATTGGTTGATGCGGCTGCTGACTTGAAAATAGCCTTTGTGCTACTCATTAAGTCACTGAGGTGCATTGGTCACTGAGTATACTGATACAGTTGCTTTTGTTAAGGTGGTCCTGGGCCTTCTTGAAGGTTCTTTCGAGGAACCTATAGAAATTTGAAAGTCCCTGGTGGGTACAAAACTGCAGTGGTACACAACAAACGAGATTTTTTGTATATTTATCATCAGAAAGGGCATTAACACTAGAAGGGGATGCTTTCGTGATAAATCACGTTCTCTATTGCACTCAATTGTTGTATATAACGCATTTTAACATTGCTACATCTTGTACATTCGGTCAGCTGTTTCGTTTTCTATGCGATGTATATGGTAACTATATCGAATTATTTTCTGATATATTTTGATTCTATAACAAAAACAGACGCATTGACCGCTCGAACACATTTTTGCTGTACTGATGCCTGGCCTGCTATTGGTGCTTGTTTACACGATGCCCACAGGAGGCGCTGATTGGTCGCATTTCTCACGTGACCAACCAACTTTGTACATTTGACAGAGGAGTAGGTGGGTTTTGGAGAGATCAGAAAAACGACAGCACGATAAAAATTAGAATTGTTGCACTTTTCAAATTAATGATCATGAGTTCCTACTTGATCAATTCAAATTACATCGAACCTTCTTTCCCACCCTGCGAGGAATATCAGCAGAATGGATACATGCCCGTGTCATCTGATTATTATGAGCGGCCGAAAGACGCGGGCTTCCCCCATCACGAGGAGGCATCATACCCGCGATCAAACTACCAAGAGCCGAGCTATGATTACGGTAACGTGTCAACCAACGGCCTCAACGATTTCACCGACCGTCATCACGCGCAACCTCAATCCGTTCCGCAGAATCATGGACCCCGCCTCACCACAGAGAGCTGTGTTGGTTCAACTGCGAGCAAGGATTGTAGCCTCGTGTCAGAGGCTCTCCCAGGCACAGAGAAGGATAAAGAGCCGGTGGTGTATCCCTGGATGAAAAAAGTCCATGTTAATACCGGTAAGTAATATGCACGGGCAATAAAAGCACTAGGAGCCTGTGGAGGGCATTCGTCGTAAGGCATGTAGGGAACATACCCTGTTGGAATTGCTCATTTAGAGGATTTACTGCCATCGAGATGAAGTCCCGGTGATTAGGAGTTCTCGCACATTTTATTTCCCTCGATGTTCCACACGGTCCATTTGCGTTTGATTCTTTTAACTCAAAAGAAAGTTTATCGTTGACCAAGTTAGCACCAAACAGGCATTTTAATTTAGTTATTTTCCATGTTGCAGTGCTACCAAATTAGTTACATCAAGTCGGAGAACGACGCATATCCATTGTTCCATTGGCTACTCAACTCATTTAGTACTGTTCAATATGTTTAGTAAGTGTACTAATTATCCGACATCTCACCAATACCTGGAATGTCAATAACACCTGCTTGGTTATGTGTTTGTGTGTTTAGTGACCGCCAGCTACTCTGGAGGAGTGCTCAAGAGGTCTCGCACCGCCTACACGCGCCAGCAGGCTCTTGAGCTTGAGAAAGAGTTCCACTTTAACCGATATCTGACTCGACGTCGACGAGTGGAGATAGCGCACACTATGTGTCTTTCTGAGCGTCAGGTGAAAATCTGGTTTCAGAACCGCCGCATGAAATGGAAGAAAGACCACAAGCTGCCTAATACAAAGATCCGCTCCTCGAGCTCTGCGCCCTCCAACCATCACGTGAAAACGGACGCCACTCAGCAGCAGCAAACACTGCTTCCAACGCCTTGTCCCTCGAACCTATAGTGTTAGAAGCAAATCGGCACAAACGGAACTGAACAAGAAAGAAGAACAAATAGCAGTATTAGGATCGGAACTTCACAGGGTTACTTTTTATTCAGTGTACGATGAGGCAACTTAACCTCGCCTTCCCAACCTCTTCCTCCACCCTAATTTGAGCTGGAAATCACATCCTTCCTGTAAAAATCTTTTTTTCTCTCTCTCGTTCTCTCTCTCTTAAAGGAACAATAGTAGAATGTACTTTACCTTGGACGTTACGTTTTCTGTCTTTAACCGAGACATACCGAGTCTTGTTTGTGAAGACCTGCGCTAGTTACGCGTGTACAAATTTACATTTTAACTTGAAGGCACAAGTATAGGAACAATCTTCCTGGAGTAGTTATCTTATTTGTCTTGGTCCCATATTTTAGAGTATTGTTAAGTGTATTTACGTCATCAAAGCTGTGAATATTCGTGTATTTGTTTATTTGTATATTGGTGAATGATGTCAAGTTGTTTTAGTAAGCCTGTATGCAAGTAATTGTAGGCTTCCCGTGGAAATAATAAAAAATGACTTTATTGTGCATTATCCATTTAGTTTAATCCATAGACAGGACTAATGTAGGCGGTGTAATTTAGCTGGGTCCTGAATCATGTCACTGTTTTATTCCAACGTATGTTGATAACGAATAACAAAACCTTAAAAAGTCGCTATTAGACTAAAAGCTTGCCTCGGAAATGTGTATTGTTTAGGCCAACGGTTTAGGTTTACTTATTAGATTTTTAAGATATTTTAACATAGCCTATGAAAAAAGGTGCACATTACAAACCAAATTATTTTGCCATCAATCTTGTGACGTTTAGTTTTTATTTATTCTATTTGCCTATCTTTTTGGCTCTGTTGATAAAATAATTAAAACGCGATTATATATTAGTGTTCCTTTAAGCTGACCTTTATTACAATACAGTGTTAAAGTACCGAATAGTTGAGCTTCCATTCTTGCTGGCTGAAATATGTGGCTTAATGCAGTATTTATTTCTAAATATTCAAACTGTTGTAGGCTATTGTGACAAAATAATATAAATTAATATTAAACACTTTGACTCATTCGTGAAATAATAATGTCAGTGCAAACAGACCTAGTTTGCGCCACCCAGTCTCTTTGTTTGTTTGTTTTTTTTCCTCAGGACAATATATTCTTAGAGTTAAATTGACGTCCATTTGAAATTTAATCCAAACTGTAGCTATTTCTCTTGTGCAGTCCCTTTCCAAAATCAAATAGGCTATTTAAATAACAAATATCATTAACTCTTTCCCACATAGAAGTCTATTGAAATAAATTAGAGACGGACAGTAGGCTACTTACTAGTGTAAACTACTATTGGGGTCAAGCAGAGGACACAAACGAGCTGTCCAATCATCAAACTGAAGCACTGTGTACGACCCCTTAACCTCTGACCTCGCCATATTCAGCACCCTCTAGACCATGGTCTATTTATTCCTCGAACGCATGGGGCAGTAGTGGAACTTGAATATGGCCTATATTTGAAAATTTAGGGGGAGGCCAAAACCGTAGTCTGTGTTTGTGCATAACTTACTTTACACGATTCATTTGGCATAAAATATTAATTAAATGTTCAAATTGGCTAAATTATTTGTACTTCAATAACTCGCTTTAAAACGCATCTAAATCATTTATTATAGAAAACACAAGCTTTGAAATTGACTGTTTAAACAGGTAGAAGTAATCAATGGTCGATAATTTGAGGATGCCAATTTAGGGATCTAAAGTGCACTAATATTTTTGTTTGCCTGCGTTTAACTTTCACCAAGAATAGCAGTTATTGCACAGAGACAACAACAGCCTTGGATCTTAAGTATAAAGAGTGTCTGGTCTGTTTAGTACTTTGTGGAATTTGATATCAGTATGGGTGACCGTGTTTTAAACATTCAGATTTCAAAAGGGAAAAACCTTAAACTGAAGCGAGATCCGTCATCATTGATTCAGATCTTGACTGACAGGAAATTTAAACTTCCATCATGACACCAGCACCTCACCTCTCAATCTACCATGCTTAAATTTTAATTGACTGGCTCACATGACCTTCTTAAATAATAGATACCTCTTGGTTAGAAATAGACACGGGAGGTTCGGTCGGATTTTTCATTTTGCAGTTGACCGTCGACTTAGCGAGACCTCTCAGAACCGACCAGCTGCTGCTTTTCCGGTCTTCAAAAAGTGGGTTTGGAGTAAGTAATCTAAGCTTTTTGAAATCTAAATTTTTGGATGCTATAGGCTGTATGAAAAACTATGCAGCACATGTTTAAAGTGCAGGTTATATACAGATGTTGTTTGTACTGATGTGAACTAAACCCGTTTTCTCATTAGGCTACTGTTATATCCAAGAATTAAATAGCGGTGAATTTTCTCTAAATAATTTTATAAGTGAGAGATTTATAAGAGATTTTATAAGTGTAGATGGTCAGTTTATATACAAACGTTAATAACAACAACAACAACAACAATAATGATGATGATGATGATGATAATGATAATAATGTGCTATAGCTGTTCATAAACTACAAAATCCCTTTAATGTGTGTCAATCACTTGTTTCTATCATTATCAAAAAACAGGCTACAAAGAAAGATAAGATCTTTAACTCCTATTTTTATTTAATTCACGTTCAACAAACGTTTCCGAACTCATGGGCAGAACTATGCAGTCAAAGATCATTGCCGTTCCACTGGCATGGTCCTCAAACTGCGTTGAGCTGTATTTAGCTTTGATGCTGACCACGGTAAATCCAAAGGGGGGGGGGATTATCTTCGTCTGCGTGTTGTAGTAATCTTAGCTTGCTTCGAGGGTTCCAAATGTCAGCATTGAGAACAGATTTGTTCTGTCCCCTGGCGAGACTCCACGAACCATTTAGAGTGAAAATACAGCCCTGTCTGTTGGCTTCTTTGAAAAGCAGCAGGCCACTTTGTTAAGAAATGAAACTAAATTGCTGACCGTTTATGCTGGTCTGCATTTACTGATTTAATGATAATTAATTAAATGTAAAAAAATAAGTGATGTTATCAAAATTATACAAAAAGACGGGGATTATTTGCACCCCCTGCACTGTGCTGGTCCCGAATACTTTCTAAAAGCGTTCTTAATGAACTTTGTGCTTGGGTCAGTGGGAAGTTTAGGAGGCATGCTGAAATGTATGAAAAGCAAACAGACGGACCCCAGGGACTTCGGCAGGTTCGCGTTGCATCTGGCAACACCCCAGGGCTGTTTCTAGTTATAGCAGGCAGGTGAATATGGCTACTATTACAAAAAGGTCTAAGCAACACAAACAAGTCTGAAAAAGCGGTTTTTGAAACATGTTTATTCTTTTAAAATACCTGACTTTCATGAGTCACACTTGATAAAGCGTGCACAGCACATCACAGTAACTCAGAATAAAGAATGTTTCATGCATCGCCTTCGCACTGTTCACTTAAATTGGACCTTACATCTGTCCAAAGGTTTTTTGCATGAACATGGAAATAAAATTATAAAATAGTTCAGTTCAATCTGAAAAAAGTTTGTACTCCTTCAAGTTGTGGCTTTTGAGAGAACAAAGCATTGGTGCAAGGGGGAGAAGCGGTTCTGCCTTGCTGAGGTGATTAATTATCTACAAGGCTTCACCACGTCTGTTGGATGCTTTCAGCCTAAACACTCTGCTGCCGGAAAACAAGCAACAAATGGTGGTAAAGAGAAGGCCCCTTTCGGGACGGGTCTTCTTTCTTTTGTTTGTTGAGGTAGACTTGATAGATCACTGCTCTATAAAGATGTCAGAATTGTAGCTTCAGTTCCATGACTCTTGTAACTAAAGGTTATGATGTCTAAAATAGTACCTTCTAGTATTAACACATACACTGTTGCATATGCACATTCATCATTTTCAGTATTGCAGTGTTGACACGAGCAAAATCTAAGGTCAAAGAGAGCAGATGCTTGGTAGGTCCGCTGATAACATTAACTTCCATTCAGTTTTGTTTGACTGATTCACCGTAATCACCGAGAGAGGGCCACCCTGCACACACGAGTTCTATTCGGTAACAGTATATATACAATTTTAATGTATACAGATGGTAGCAAGCTTTGGGATGGTGTATTTTTAAGAGATAATGCTAGAGGGGTAAAAAAAATAAAGGAAAATCATATATTTTTTAAATATTAGGCTATTTTTTATTATTATTTTAATAAACAAGAACGCCAGCTATTGTTCTGTTGTGAATGCGTTTGTTTCCTTTAACACTGGCACACAAGAAGACTATTAATGTTAAGAGGTCCAAATACTTGTGGTGTACTTTTGTATTTGTGTATATGATGTTTACCCCCAAAACATCATATGTTCCGTCATACAACGTTCTTCAGCCAATCACCTTGTAACGTTTCGACTAATCTGTGATGCGCTATTTTTTCTGTTTTAAAAAAAGGCTAAAAAATAAGACGGAGATTTCGGACACACTACTTCCATTTTTTCCATCTATGTGATCCTCCTCAAAGGGGACCAACAACAGTCTATAAATGATTCACAGTTCAAAAAAGGGTTGCCTTTTAATAGACACTTGGTCACGTGAGTGGGGCGCATAATATGGTTGCGATATTATGATGAAGGGGGTGGATGGCATGCGAACCCCGGTCTGCTGCTGTGCTGATAGCGCTAGCCTACTTCACTAAAGTGGGGTTGGGTCATTGTGGACTTGCTGAAAAGCGGGAGAGATAGGGAGAGAAAAAAATGTGAAAGACCCTGGTACGTTTTGCAGATGATGTTAAACAGCTGTCATGAACGGATATGTTTTTCTACACAGAAAAAGACAGAAAACCCTGCGAACCATGAGGATGGATTTTATTTTGAGGTATTTCCGCTGATTGTTCATTACACTAGTGAGTTTTTCGGCTCTAAGAGAAGGTCAGTTACCGTAGAATGGCGGATGAACACACGGGAGAGTCGAATTTAAGAACATTAATAAACTAAACTTGAAGCATATTCGTCAATCAACTTTTATTCATCACTTAACAGGCACTGAAACAACCATTACACACGTAAATGTAAATGTTACTTAAACGCTAAAGCAACACTTTACAAAACTAATATTGTTTTACAAAAATTAAAGAAACTTAGATTGCATTTTTGTATAGGTGTTTTCCGTGATATAAATCAGAATGCATCCGCAAAACCGGAGGAACAAAAGCTGAATGTTTATGATCAAGACCTAATTTGTATTAAATAAAATATAATGTAAAATAAATGTAAATAAAAATAAGAAATACAATTAAAATGCCTTTAAACAAAGTAATTGTACATGATAATACAGAGCAATTTATGGACTTTATAGTCTACATTTCATCTGGTTTTTAAGAACATTTCATACTGTTGCAGGCCAAAAACATTTTCTCTCGCACCAATATGACTCAATATATGGGCCTATATATATATATATATATATATATATATATATATATA
>NW_015505504.1:893887-951005 GCF_001515645.1 Sinocyclocheilus grahami
GTCGGAGAACGACGCATATCCATTGTTCCATTGGCTACTCAACTCATTTAGTACTGTTCAATATGTTTAGTAAGTGTACTAATTATCCGACATCTCACCAATACCTGGAATGTCAATAACACCTGCTTGGTTATGTGTTTGTGTGTTTAGTGACCGCCAGCTACTCTGGAGGAGTGCCCAAGAGGTCTCGCACCGCCTACACGCGCCAGCAGGCTCTTGAGCTTGAGAAAGAGTTCCACTTTAACCGATATCTGACTCGACGTCGACGAGTGGAGATAGCGCACACTATGTGTCTTTCTGAGCGTCAGGTGAAAATCTGGTTTCAGAACCGCCGCATGAAATGGAAGAAAGACCACAAGCTGCCTAATACAAAGATCCGCTCCTCGAGCTCTGCGCCCTCCAATCATCACGTGAAAACGGACGCCACTCAGCAGCAGCAAACACTGCTTCCTACGCCTTGTTCCTCGAACCTATAGTGCTAGAAGCAAATCGGCACAAACGGAACTGAAGAAGAAGGAAGAACACATAGCAGTATTAGGATCGGAACTTCACAGGGTTACTTTTTATTCAGTGTACGATGAGGCAACTTAACCTCGCCTTCCCAACCTCTTCCTCCACCCTAATTTGAGCTGGAAATCACATCCTTCCTGTAAAAATCTTTTTTTCTCTCTCTCGTTCTCTCTCTCTTAAAGGAACAATAGTAGAATGTACTTTAACTTGGACGATGGATCGTTACGTTTTCTGTCTTTAACCGAGACATACCGAGTCTTGTTTGTGAAGACCTGCGCTAGTTACGCGTGTACAAATTTACATTTTAACTTGAAGGCACAAGTATAGGAACAATCTTCCTGGAGTAGTTATCTTATTTGTCTTGGTCCCATATTTTAGAGTATTGTTAAGTGTATTTACGTCATCAAAGCTGTGAATATTCGTGTATTTGTTTATTTGTATATTGGTGAATGATGTCAAGTTGTTTTAGTAAGCCTGTATGCAAGTAATTGTAGGCTTCCCGTGGAAATAATAAAAAATGACTTTATTGTGCATTATCCATTTAGTTTAATCCATAGACAGGACTAATGTAGGCGGTGTAATTTAGCTGGGTCCTGAATCATGTCACTGTTTTATTCCAACGTATGTTGATAACGAATAACAAAACCTTAAAAAGTCGCTATTAGACTAAAAGCTTGCCTCGGAAATGTGTATTGTTTAGGCCAACGGTTTAGGTTTACTTATTAGATTTTTAAGATATTTTAACATAGCCTATGAAAAAGGTGCACATTACAAACCAAATTATTTTGCCATCAATCTTGTGACGTTTAGTTTTTATTTATTCTATTTGGCTATCTTTTTGGCTCTGTTGATAAAATAATTAAAACGCGATTATATATTAGTGTTCCTTTAAGCTGACCTTTATTACAATACAGTGTTAAAGTACCGAATAGTTGAGCTTCCATTCTTGCTGGCTGAAATATGTGGCTTAATGCAGTATTTATTTCTAAATATTCAAACTGTTGTAGGCTATTGTGACAAAATAATATAAATTAATATTAAACACTTTGACTCATTCGTGAAATAATAATGTCAGTGCAAACAGACCTAGTTTGCGCCACCCAGTCTCTTTGTTTGTTTGTTTTTTTTCCTCAGGACAATATATTCTTAGAGTTAAATTGACGTCCATTTGAAATTTAATCCAAACTGTAGCTATTTCTCTTGTGCAGTCCCTTTCCAAAATCAAATAGGCTATTTAAATAACAAATATCATTAACTCTTTCCCACATAGAAGTCTATTGAAATAAATTAGAGACGGACAGTAGGCTACTTACTAGTGTAAACTACTATTGGGGTCAAGCAGAGGACACAAACGAGCTGTCCAATCATCAAACTGAAGCACTGTGTACGACCCCTTAACCTCTGACCTCGCCATATTCAGCACCCTCTAGACCATGGTCTATTTATTCCTCGAACGCATGGGGCAGTAGTGGAACTTGAATATGGCCTATATTTGAAAATTTAGGGGGAGGCCAAAACCGTAGTCTGTGTTTGTGCATAACTTACTTTACACGATTCATTTGGCATAAAATATTAATTAAATGTTCAAATTGGCTAAATTATTTGTACTTCAATAACTCGCTTTAAAACGCATCTAAATCATTTATTATAGAAAACACAAGCTTTGAAATTGACTGTTTAAACAGGTAGAAGTAATCAATGGTCGATAATTTGAGGATGCCAATTTAGGGATCTAAAGTGCACTAATATTTTTGTTTGCCTGCGTTTAACTTTCACCAAGAATAGCAGTTATTGCACAGAGACAACAACAGCCTTGGATCTTAAGTATAAAGAGTGTCTGGTCTGTTTAGTACTTTGTGGAATTTGATATCAGTATGGGTGACCGTGTTTTAAACATTCAGATTTCAAAAGGGAAAAACCTTAAACTGAAGCGAGATCCGTCATCATTGATTCAGATCTTGACTGACAGGAAATTTAAACTTCCATCATGACACCAGCACCTCACCTCTCAATCTACCATGCTTAAATTTTAATTGACTGGCTCACATGACCTTCTTAAATAATAGATACCTCTTGGTTAGAAATAGACACGGGAGGTTCGGTCGGATTTTTCATTTTGCAGTTGACCGTCGACTTAGCGAGACCTCTCAGAACCGACCAGCTGCTGCTTTTCCGGTCTTCAAAAAGTGGGTTTGGAGTAAGTAATCTAAGCTTTTTGAAATCTAAATTTTTGGATGCTATAGGCTGTATGAAAAACTATGCAGCACATGTTTAAAGTGCAGGTTATATACAGATGTTGTTTGTACTGATGTGAACTAAACCCGTTTTCTCATTAGGCTACTGTTATATCCAAGAATTAAATAGCGGTGAATTTTCTCTAAATAATTTTATAAGTGAGAGATTTATAAGAGATTTTATAAGTGTAGATGGTCAGTTTATATACAAACGTTAATAACAACAACAACAACAACAATAATGATGATGATGATGATGATAATGATAATAATGTGCTATAGCTGTTCATAAACTACAAAATCCCTTTAATGTGTGTCAATCACTTGTTTCTATCATTATCAAAAAACAGGCTACAAAGAAAGATAAGATCTTTAACTCCTATTTTTATTTAATTCACGTTCAACAAACGTTTCCGAACTCATGGGCAGAACTATGCAGTCAAAGATCATTGCCGTTCCACTGGCATGGTCCTCAAACTGCGTTGAGCTGTATTTAGCTTTGATGCTGACCACGGTAAATCCAAAGGGGGGGGGGATTATCTTCGTCTGCGTGTTGTAGTAATCTTAGCTTGCTTCGAGGGTTCCAAATGTCAGCATTGAGAACAGATTTGTTCTGTCCCCTGGCGAGACTCCACGAACCATTTAGAGTGAAAATACAGCCCTGTCTGTTGGCTTCTTTGAAAAGCAGCAGGCCACTTTGTTAAGAAATGAAACTAAATTGCTGACCGTTTATGCTGGTCTGCATTTACTGATTTAATGATAATTAATTAAATGTAAAAAAATAAGTGATGTTATCAAAATTATACAAAAAGACGGGGATTATTTGCACCCCCTGCACTGTGCTGGTCCCGAATACTTTCTAAAAGCGTTCTTAATGAACTTTGTGCTTGGGTCAGTGGGAAGTTTAGGAGGCATGCTGAAATGTATGAAAAGCAAACAGACGGACCCCAGGGACTTCGGCAGGTTCGCGTTGCATCTGGCAACACCCCAGGGCTGTTTCTAGTTATAGCAGGCAGGTGAATATGGCTACTATTACAAAAAGGTCTAAGCAACACAAACAAGTCTGAAAAAGCGGTTTTTGAAACATGTTTATTCTTTTAAAATACCTGACTTTCATGAGTCACACTTGATAAAGCGTGCACAGCACATCACAGTAACTCAGAATAAAGAATGTTTCATGCATCGCCTTCGCACTGTTCACTTAAATTGGACCTTACATCTGTCCAAAGGTTTTTTGCATGAACATGGAAATAAAATTATAAAATAGTTCAGTTCAATCTGAAAAAAGTTTGTACTCCTTCAAGTTGTGGCTTTTGAGAGAACAAAGCATTGGTGCAAGGGGGAGAAGCGGTTCTGCCTTGCTGAGGTGATTAATTATCTACAAGGCTTCACCACGTCTGTTGGATGCTTTCAGCCTAAACACTCTGCTGCCGGAAAACAAGCAACAAATGGTGGTAAAGAGAAGGCCCCTTTCGGGACGGGTCTTCTTTCTTTTGTTTGTTGAGGTAGACTTGATAGATCACTGCTCTATAAAGATGTCAGAATTGTAGCTTCAGTTCCATGACTCTTGTAACTAAAGGTTATGATGTCTAAAATAGTACCTTCTAGTATTAACACATACACTGTTGCATATGCACATTCATCATTTTCAGTATTGCAGTGTTGACACGAGCAAAATCTAAGGTCAAAGAGAGCAGATGCTTGGTAGGTCCGCTGATAACATTAACTTCCATTCAGTTTTGTTTGACTGATTCACCGTAATCACCGAGAGAGGGCCACCTTGCACACACGAGTTCTATTCGGTAACAGTATATATACAATTTTAATGTATACAGATGGTAGCAAGCTTTGGGATGGTGTATTTTTAAGAGATAATGCTAGAGGGGTAAAAAAAATAAAGGAAAATCATATATTTTTTAAATATTAGGCTATTTTTTATTATTATTTTAATAAACAAGAACGCCAGCTATTGTTCTGTTGTGAATGCGTTTGTTTCCTTTAACACTGGCACACAAGAAGACTATTAATGTTAAGAGGTCCAAATACTTGTGGTGTACTTTTGTATTTGTGTATATGATGTTTACCCCCAAAACATCATATGTTCCGTCATACAACGTTCTTCAGCCAATCACCTTGTAACGTTTCGACTAATCTGTGATGCGCTATTTTTTCTGTTTTAAAAAAAGGCTAAAAAATAAGACGGAGATTTCGGACACACTACTTCCATTTTTTCCATCTATGTGATCCTCCTCAAAGGGGACCAACAACAGTCTATAAATGATTCACAGTTCAAAAAAGGGTTGCCTTTTAATAGACACTTGGTCACGTGAGTGGGGCGCATAATATGGTTGCGATATTATGATGAAGGGGGTGGATGGCATGCGAACCCCGGTCTGCTGCTGTGCTGATAGCGCTAGCCTACTTCACTAAAGTGGGGTTGGGTCATTGTGGACTTGCTGAAAAGCGGGAGAGATAGGGAGAGAAAAAAATGTGAAAGACCCTGGTACGTTTTGCAGATGATGTTAAACAGCTGTCATGAACGGATATGTTTTTCTACACAGAAAAAGACAGAAAACCCTGCGAACCATGAGGATGGATTTTATTTTGAGGTATTTCCGCTGATTGTTCATTACACTAGTGAGTTTTTCGGCTCTAAGAGAAGGTCAGTTACCGTAGAATGGCGGATGAACACACGGGAGAGTCGAATTTAAGAACATTAATAAACTAAACTTGAAGCATATTCGTCAATCAACTTTTATTCATCACTTAACAGGCACTGAAACAACCATTACACACGTAAATGTAAATGTTACTTAAACGCTAAAGCAACACTTTACAAAACTAATATTGTTTTACAAAAATTAAAGAAACTTAGATTGCATTTTTGTATAGGTGTTTTTCGTGATATAAATCAGAATGCATCCGCAAAACCGGAGGAACAAAAGCTGAATGTTTATGATCAAGACCTAATTTGTATTAAATAAAATATAATGTAAAATAAATGTAAATAAAAATAAGAAATACAATTAAAATGCCTTTAAACAAAGTAATTGTACATGATAATACAGAGCAATTTATGGACTTTATAGTCTACATTTCATCTGGTTTTTAAGAACATTTCATACTGTTGCAGGCCAAAAACATTTTCTCTCGCACCAATATGACTCAATATATGGGCATATATATATATATATATATATATATATATATATATATATATATATATATATATATATATATATATATATATATATATGTGTGTGTGTGTGTGTGTGTATAAATTAAACTATTTTTGTTTATTCTAACATTATTTTGATTAAATGTGTAAATGATTAATGATGATGTCTTGTATAGACTCAAATTGGTAACACTTATGTGTGGCTGAAGCCCTCTAAGTTGTAAAGGGTGTGTAAACTGGGTTTTCCCAGAAAGAATAAATCACAAGACAGCGAATAAAACGCAACAGAGCAGTGGCGGCCCGTTTGTTGCGGAGGCTCGCATGGGAAACGAGGATATAATATAAGGAGTATCATCCAGAAGCACGCTGCCGCACGAGGTCACGACTCTCCAGTCTTGATTTATGGGCTGGGGGACTTAGGGCGGCCGCTGCTTGAGAGCTAATGACCGTTCGATCTAAATTCTCTAGAAAGGAAACAAAATGGAGGAAAACTCGATAAATTTGCCCGAGTGTTTTATTCCTTATGATATTCCTGATGATACATTCTTATTTTCACACATGCGCCAATATTTTTTTTATCTTTAACTGTAAAAATACATCAATTACTTTGATTTATTTGTGCTGTTATTGTTAGGGTTCCCTCACCTATTAATTATTATATGCATTAGACCTATTAGTAGTATAATTAATTACATAAGCAAAGCAAAGAGTCGTAAGTAAAATATTTTAATATTGATATTTCTCTAAAGCCTGGGTTAAGTAGATGTCGAGCTTTCGTCTATTGTTTATGTTAATAATCGTTTATACATTCGTTAAGCTTGTACATTATACCAAGGTCGTTTTCAGTAGGCTAATACATTATTATTATTATTATTATTGATGTCAGTTTATTACTGTGCTGGTGTTAGATACAAGTTGGAGTTCAAATAAGAAACCATTCGTAATGAGCGCAATGGTTTTCAATGAAAACAGTGTAACCCATTTGTAATAAAAACAAAAGGAAAGCTATTTGATGTGGTAACTTGTTTTAAATTAAATACACATTTAAAATAAAAATACATAAATGAGTGACAAACATACAGAAGTGTGTTTATTTTTATTTAGAGTTTTCATTGTTCAGTTAAGAGACACTGACATTAATTACTGTCTACTGTCTACATTCCTCCTGGCTGTTGAGACAAAAAATGAATAATTAATACTTTTATTTCTTGCCGTAGATCTCCAAATAAATGAATGTGCCCCATCACTAAGCCTACGAGAGACTGTGTTTTGCTTAAGGTGAGCTTTTTATTACATTACACAACTGCCATGCCTTGCTATATGTTTACTATCATTAAATTTATTCCATTTATTCAAAGGCACACACAGAGACACACACACACACACACACACACTTAGGCTATACTGAAAATGGAAGACCCATAATTTCTTCCTTTTCACAGCACACACAGAGACACACACACACACACACTTAGGCTATACTGAAAACTGAAGACCCATAATTTCTTCCTTTTCACGTTTCTGAGGTGCAATTTGTCATTATGAAGGGGTCTGGTGTATCAACGATCAGGAGCTAACGTGAGAAATGTCTTGTAACGGTTTTAGGCGGTTTAACATAGATTAATTGCAGATTAATTCTTATTGTACTATAAAAAAGTTAAATTGCAGTGAATTCAGCTCTATATGCTGTTTGGAATGTTTTACGAAAATTACTGATCAACGTTCCACCTAGCATTTTCCGCGCCATTAATGAAATCTCTTAGTCATCGTTTTAATGAAAGAAAAAAGGAAACAATTGCGTAAATGTCCAAAATGCTGAAATTGTCGAAAAAATCGCATACACAAGGATTTTTAAAATCCCACTCATCAACCCACGCCGCCCGCTCTTTTCACTTTAGCTTTGGTAATCTGTAATCCAGTGGGCAGCGCGAGAACAGGAATCTGCCTCTGTGTTTACTGCTGTGCTGCGTAAGGACATAAATCTTCTTGTTTGACCGAGAAAATACACAAGCTGATGCTGGTAATTCATTCGTATGCATAAGTGTTTGATCCATAACCTCCCGTCCTCAGCTCGCTGCTCACTTTTTTTTCTTCCTGCTACTTTAGAGGTCCGGGAGTTTTATAACCTTTTTCTGTGTAGCGAAAAAGCATCCTTAGCTTTTATTGACGATTGTCCTTGGCTCAGGTTTTATGTCCAATTATTTTTTAAATGGATGGAATTTATTGAAATGTTACAGTACATTATTATTATTAATATTATTATTGTTGTTGTTATTAGAATAGACCTTGTTTATATTGTTATTGCTGCGAGTAATAATCTTCTAAAATATCTGTAATTAATGCAAGTAATTCAGTCATTTCAAGCCAGTAGTATCTTTATTTCAGTTTTGAATTGTTTAATAGCAGTCAAGTTTATATTTGTTTGACACATAACTTCTAACAAATAGGCCTACTTTAGCGTAATCTTCAAGTTATAGATTTTATAAAGTTGTATGTATATGGTCCTGACTATTCAAAGGGGAAAACTGCTTTCTGTGCTTGAGAAGGCGCTTCATTTGCATAATTTTTCTTGTCTACGGTGACGCTCTGTTTCGAGGGAGTTCACTAGGGTGTGCATGAGTATGTGTTAACGTAGCCTACTAGTTTGTGCACGTTAGTGATACACGAAAGACTCACTAGAGCGCAGCCCATGGTGGCATTTAGTATAGGTCCGAGAACACAGGCGTTCATTTAGTAGAATGCATTATGTATGTATGTGTGAAGGTACTTAATCTTTACTGCCAGGGCGCACGAGACAACTTTCGTTATTTGGCTGTTATACTGATCTGCGTCGAAAAAGAAAAAGACAGAAGGAAGGAACTTAAGTCCTCGAGCACTACTGAGTCGCTGCTTTACTGCAGATACGTTCCACGACTTCTGCAAGTGCAGCTCTGGCTTTGTTGTCTTTCCGATTTAGCTTTACCCTGGACCGCTGTTTGATCGATTTCTGCCGCTGAATGAGAGAAGATCGCGCCGTGCTGCGCGCTGCTCGTCAGAGAGAAAGGTAAGCGGGACAGAGTTCTCGCATGGCTGTTAAATGGCGAGTTTGTGATTTATGACCGCGCGACTGAAATCTCGGTTCAGGGAGAGTTCATACTCGCACATACACACACACACTCACTCACAGTCAAGCCAGATTCCTCCCGTGCAGCAGCTGGGTCTCCTGCTTTGTGGCTTTAGCGTCTTTTCTTTTAGCTTTCCATGTGTATGATAGTGCCAGAGAGCGAATTAGTGTAAAACAAGCATGGATCGGTCGTCTTGAAATTGAAGAGGCCTCTTGGTCTCAGTATGTTATTTGGGCCTGATTTTACATCTATTGATTGTAAATGTTTTTTAATGATTTTTATGATCTTGAAATTATTTTTATTGAGCCGATTAGTAGTTAATCAGTATATTATTATTATCTTTGTTGTTTGTTGTTATTATTAACGATGTTATTAGCCTACTGAAATTGCTTTCCCGTCGAGCCAATGTTCTTCTACGAAGGTGTCAGGACCTTGTCAGAAAGTGAAATAAACATTGGGAAACGGCGAGATGCAAAAAGCGACCTATTGCGACGGCTCGACAATTTACAGTGGCTTCCACTATCAAAGCACAAACGGTTTAGGTTATGATGCCAATCAGGAGCAATATCTCCAGGCCCTTCATGTGGAAAGTGAGTACCATCGACCGGCCTGCTCCCTGCAGTCCCCTGGTGGTTCTGCAGCTCTGCACGAACCCAATGAAATCTCAGAGGGCTGCCAACGGAGTAAAGGGACACAAGCCCCAGTACCAGATCTCCCCGACAACAACCAGCCCCCTACTGACCCTTCCGGACCATCTTCCCCCAGTGCCCTGAACCAAATTCTGAGCAATGATACCACCGCCAAGAGCCCAGGGCACGCATCTCCAACGCCAACCACAAGGAAACACATTTTTCCATGGATGAAGGATTCCCGTCAGAACACAAAGCAGAAATCTTGTAGTACCATTTCAGGTGATTACATAAACCACATTATAGCACCTTAAATTAAATAGCCTAAATATATACATGTTTATAAAATAATATATAAATGAATACGGGCAATAACGTGTAATTTTAGCTAGCCTATGGAGTAAGTATTCACATGGAGTTAGTATTCTTTTTTTTTTCTTTCTTTTTTTTTAAACATGATTTGCAGTGTGTAGTCACCTTGGTAAAAAGAGTCTGCTAAAAACCTAAATGTTCAAAAATATATATAGGCTACATGGAATTTATAATTTATATCACCTTTCCATTGGCTCTTTAGTGTCTTGTTTAGTTATGATACATTGAACCACATGTAAACCACACCTATAGGATAGTGCTTTTTGAGGTAATTGGACAGGTTTGATGTTTAAATTCTGAGCTTAGCAAAGGCTGTGTGCACTGATGACACCCCAACACATACCCCTGTCTGTAAAAAATTATATGACCAATAAGTTGACAGTGTTTTTACATTACTTTAACTCATCAAAATATTATATTGGTAATTGGTAAAATATTATGGAACCGCTGGACAGGTTTGATGTTTAAATTCTGAGCTTAGCAAAGGCTGTGTGCACTGATGACACCCCAACACATACCCCTGTCTGTAAAAAATTATATGACCAATAAGTTGACAATGTGTTTTTACATTACTTTAACTCATCAAAATATTATATTGGTAATTGGTAAAATATTATGGAACCGGAAACTCAAAGTACTGGAAAAATAATACAGTCATAATATAGTTATGGAAAAACTGTACAGTTGGCTAGTGACTGCATCCTCCCTCTGCCCTACTTCCAGAACAGACTATGCCACTTTTCTCTACCTAGATTTGTTTAACCTATACTGAGAATAAGTAAGCTGTTTTGGTTTTGAAATAGTCATAATGTGCTTGGTTTACCAGTGATTGCCTGATATTATTACCCTTCAACCCTTAAAATGTATAGAACATATGCTGTTGTACCAGCAGGGGTTTGAGTGATTTAGTTTTTTAAACAACAGCAAAAGCAATGGATGATGAATATTATACAGTGAGGTCTATGGGACATGCGCATTAACGCTTTTTGTTGTATTTCTTGTCCTCATACAGTAGAGAGCTGCGCTGGAGACAAGAGTCCCCCCGGTTCTGCTGCCTCCAAGCGCGCTCGTACTGCATACACTTCTGCTCAACTCGTAGAACTGGAGAAAGAATTCCACTTCAACCGTTACCTCTGCCGCCCGCGACGAGTGGAAATGGCTAATCTGCTCAATTTGACGGAAAGGCAGATTAAAATATGGTTCCAGAATCGCAGGATGAAGTACAAAAAGGACCAGAAGGGGCTAGGAATGATGCCCTCTCCTGGAGCTCAGTCTCCTCACAGTCCCGTAGCTCTGTCATCCGGTGGCGGAGGAGGGGGTGGGAGTGCATATTTAAGTTCAATGCATTCTCTGGTTAACAGCGTGCCCTACGATTCACCCTCTCCAGCATCCTATAACAAACTCCAGCCTAATGCATGCAACCTTCCTACGTCATACCCACCTTCTCTGAATAACTGCCCGCCTCCTCAGAAGCGGTATCCAGGGACTGGCACAGCCACGCCGGATTACGACACGCATCATCTTCAAGGCAACAACAATTACGGGACACAAGTGCAGGGTAGCCCGGTTTATGTCAGTGGTGGTGGAGGCTACTCGGATTCTTTGGTGGGGATGGGGGCCTCGGTATTTGGCCTGACACATCTACCGCACCCACCTCAAGGCAATATAGACTACAACGGCGCTATCACCATGGGAAACAGCCATCAGCAAGGAACGTGCCAACCAAACCCATGCACATTCACAGAACTTACACCGCACTATTCTCAGGGAAGAATTCAGGTAGCACCCAAACTGACGCATCTATAGTGCCGATGCCATGTATTTCTCTCCCAGTCCACGGCACACATTTGCGCTCCGTCTGACTGCATTTTGGTTCATATAGTTTTCCTGACATAGCCTCAGGTGAAACAACCTTGTTGTTAGTTTTACTTAATACATAAAAAGGAAATTAAAGTTCCTCAAAGCTCAAATGTCATGGCATCATGGGAATATGTAGGCCTATTTATATTGTTGAAGGAAATCTGAAACAGGGTATGGGAACACATATTAGAACACAGTTTTATGATTTTTTTTTAACGTGAATTTTAAAGTCTTCAAAATTCCTCTCAGTCCACGATTTAATTTCTGTTTTGCATTTTGCACTTGAGGAAGGATGCATATGAACACGATTTCTTATTCAACAGTCTTATACAGCGTGAGCTCGTATTTTTTAGGTCTTTCAAATGTATTTATTTGTTTCCATGGACAGTAAATTGTGTTAGCCCAAATCCTTAAGATAATGGGTAAAAGGAAATCAGATCCTGCGACTCTCCCATGTCAGTGCTGAAACAAGTGCTAACAGGCAGATTATCAAAGGTTGATGTGTTCAAATATTAATCAATGTGTGCGAATGTTAATCATGTGTTGCTTAGAGTCGAAAGAGACAGCGATCAGATACTCATACTTTTTATTTGTTCGAACTTTTTTTTTAATGTCATACATTCCATGCTGCTCCACTTCTGAAGAAATAAAAGACACTAATTGACTTCTGTATTTGCCTTCATAAAAGAGGGGTTATACAACAAAAGCATCAGAAAATTAGCAATATAATAAGCAGATCATTTGCTCAGTGCACGTCACTGTTTGGTTCAAATTAAGCAAAATTAAAATAAATTATATATTAATAAAATGACTGAAAGGCATTTGGAAATAGGAGAAACATCCTAATACTGAATCTACTGAGTATGAGTGGTACATCGTCATTTCCGGCGGTCTTGCAGTTTGTGAAAATTGCAAGAAATCCCATCCATTGTCGTGACAGTCTCCTACAGGCCTCCAGCAGTGCCTGTGGGAGAAAAAAAGTCTTAAATGCTTAAGCCCAGCCCTCGTTTAGAACAACAACAGTGCAATGTATAAAAGACAGATGCAACATAAGCAGCAGAAAGCGAGAAAGAGAGAAATGCACATCACATCACACACACAAACACTTACACACACACACAACATATCTACGTAAAATTATCTGAAACAACTTGTCATTTGAGTCCAAATGGTCAATGGTCATTAGTAATAGTACTCGAGATTGACATATAATTCTTCACATTTTAAGTCTAAATTTAGAGACCCATTCTTTAATATCAATAATGTTGTTTCATAATTGTACTTCACACGAAATTACATTAAATTAAATGACTAACAGCTTTGTTGTGTAGTACACTGGTTAAAAAGTAAATTGCTAGTAAAAAAAAAAAACGACAACTATAGTTTCAAACAAAAATGCCCTTCACTAGCCTATATTTAGCCTATCAAATTACATTACTGTCAGTCTTAATGTTATAAATAAATGCAATATACTTGTACCTTGTAGTTCCCTGTAATAATGCCTTAATTCTATAGAAGGATATACCCTTAAATAATGGCATAAGGTTAGCAGGAGCTTGCGCGAGACAAAGTTAATAAATTTAGGACATGTTAACCCAAGATGTGGTTATGGAAAAAAACGGTCATGTTTTCACCGACTTGCAAGTGCCACCTCCCACATATAACCACTTTTCTTGACGACTCCAGAACCCTAATGTGCTGTTATCACAACGACATTAGCGTGTCCTTTCATTTATCAAATTATGCAATATGAAAGAAACTACTTACTCATCGATAGCAAATTAGGCCAACTGCTCCTTGAAAGTTTATGTCTGTAAATGTACATCTTAAAATGGCCACTTTAAACCTGTTTATGATCGAGAGAAACGGGCAAATCTCTCTAATGGAGCCTTTTCCAGCCTCTCGTTCTACCAGGATTTGATCTGCGTAGAGTAAAAAGGTTTAAATGTGTTGTGGGGGCATGAGGCTGTCAAACCTTTTGGCAAGTAAGATTGATCACGCGCATGCTTCTAGAACTATTTGTTTAGTATATAAGCACTGAAACTACAAACGACAAAAGTACTAGTTTCGTTTACGTTTAACACAGGCTATTTCCGCATAATCCGCAAACCGGCAAAAAAATTCAAATGTTAGCATAGAAAGTCCCCTCCTTGTGTAGAATAAAACAAAACGTAACAAATTACTTTTAGTTTAATCTTAAAGGGATAGTTCACCCAAAAAATAAAATTCTGTCATTAATTACTCACCTCATTGTTCCAAACCCGTAAGACCTTCGTTCATCTTCGGGAACACAAATTAAGATATTTTTGATGAAATGTGAGAGCTCTCAGACCCCGCATAGACAGCAACGCAACTGTAATGTTCCCAGGTCCAGAAACATAGTAAGGACATCGGTAAAACAGTCCATGTGACAACAGTGGCTCAACTTTCGAGAATACTTTTTGAGCGCAAAGAAAACAAAAATAACAATTTATTCAATTCGTCTCCCCCGAGTTACGTCTTCCGCCATTTTAGAGAGTATCACAACGCATACGCACACTTTCCCCTAAGCGTAAACAATGCCACTGATGTCACATGGACTGTTTTGCCGATGTCCTTACTATGTTTCTGGACCTGGGAACATTACAGTTGCGTTGCTGTCTATGCGGGGTCTGAGAGCTCTCACGTGTAATCAAAAATATCTTAATTCGTGTTCCCGAAGATGAACGAAGGTCTTGCGGGTTTGGAACGACATGAGGGTGAGTACTTAATAACAGAATTTTCATTTTGGGGTGAACTAACCCTTTAATCTAAAAGATCTATATTGAATGTCAGTTGCTTTGTTTCAGAAAATAACTTCACTTATGTTTACATTTTACATTCATTGATTTATCCAAAGCGATTTACCAACTGAAACATCATGAAGCAATTTGTCACAGAGCCAACAACATTCATAGTAGACTTCACAATGCCAGGTTTAGTAGAATCTATATTAGGAAACAAGCTAGAGTACAGGTAAAGTGTTATGTGATATTAACAAGCTATAAAACAAAGGTAGGCCTAAAGTTCTATGTGATATTAAGATTTTTAGTACTTACGCTAATCCTCACTGTTCAAACATTGCGGGTATGCTTGGTAAAGCTTCCAGTTGAAAACATCTGGTATCAAGAAGCGTTTTACTTCAAATATTTACTGACAAAGACGTAGATCCCCATCGAAGAGAGAGCTAGCGAGCGAGAGTATCCTTCATAGTTTAATATAGGCTACAGACTTTGAATGTTCATTTTATCTTGCGCGTTATTTTGTAAATTATGTTTAATAGGGCTTGATAGAATAATAATGTATTTATATTTCATCGCGATTATCTACTATCGTTGATGACCTTATAAAATGTTCTGTAAGTGGGTTTGTTTTATGGAGCTGTTCGTTTTTGTCTAACCAATGTATCTTAAGAATTGATAGGCGGAACATTAATAGATTTGCGTGTGGGGGAGGGGATATGTGATTTCAATGTATTTATGTGCCATATTAATTGTACAATAAGCTGGGCTGAAACAACTGTCTTTTCAGGCCAAATGAGAAAAAAAACTTCTGTCAGTAGCAGGCGTAACTTATTTGGCAAATGTACTGGAGGAAGACTGATTCCCTCACATTATTTATGAAACCAATACACAGAGAGAATGGACGTGCCTGTGCAGTAGGGGCAAAAGGGGGGTTCTACTTCTAATATGCACGTTTTTAGATTGACTATGAAGCTTCAGAGCCACTGCCTTTAGCGAACACAATGACACCGATGTACATAACAGCAGTGACCTCCCTCTTAAGAGAGGAGTTGCTCGAGGAAGTTCTACGGATCGATCTGTCAAGCTGGATCCTTTTGAATAAACCCCAAATTGCCATTGGGTAAAGGTAATCATGTGACATCTGAGTCTCCTAAATGCAATATTATCGATAGTAATCTATCCACACACAGGCATAATTAGTTATTATAAAATAATTTTAATGCAATTTTTTACATTAAATTGTTTACATTTTCTCCACATGGCCTGCTTATTTTAATAGAGAGAGAAAACTCTTAGACTTAAACGAAGCCAAACTTTCCATGCCCGCGCTCTCGGGGCGTGGGACAACAGGTTTGCAATGAATTACGAGTTTGAGCGTGAGACGGGTTTCATCAATAGTCAGCCATCGCTCGCGGAGTGCCTTACTTCTTTCCCCCCTGTTGACGACTTATTTCAGAAGTCATCAATCAAAAGCTCAGCGCGCACGAACCTTCACCCTCTTGTCCTACCTCCTTTCGAGCACACCATCCCAAGCTTGAGTCTCGGAACTCATTCACGCCATGCAGGGCCCCGGCAAAGCTTAGATGGGGGAAGCCCACTACAAGCCAATTCTCTGACCCCGGAATACACGTGGATGCGCGAAAAGAAGACCAACAAGAGAAACTGTCCTCTTATACCAACCGGCTCCTTGACTCCTACAGCGGGAGTCATTTGCTTCTCTCCAAAAGGTGAGTTGGGAAAACCTAAGCGAAGAGAGATGGGGAGAATTAAGGTCATTAAAGGTCTGAGAGAAATAATGAGCATCGCCATACATCTGCACTATCATCTCCACGCTATTTGCCTCATATTATACTAATTTACGACTTAAATGTTTGACTCTCTAGCTTAATTCAAATCAGTAAGGTCTTTATGATGTCTGACGTGTAATGAAGAATGATAGATTACTGTTGTGGTGCAAGGGGCCGCTCGGGCATTCATTAGAAGATGGTAGTCGGTACCACGCACACACTGGTGATGCAGTTCGCGGTCTACGTTTTTTTTTTTTTTTTTTACTATACTTTTTAGTTAAACAGTTTGTGTTATCACATTTTACAGTTAAGTTTATATTAACGTTGCGATAGACAAATAGGTGTTGCCATCTCGCATATGTTTGACTAAGCTACATAATAAGTGTTCGTGTGTTCCTTTGTGGACTAATTTTTTCAGGCTCACCCGAGCTTCCCGAGGGCGGTTTGTCTAGTGGAGAAGGAGGTTCACGCCGACTGAGAACAGCATACACAAACACACAGCTTTTAGAGCTAGAGAAGGAGTTCCACTACAACAAATACCTTTGCCGACCGCGCCGTGTGGAAATAGCCGCGCTTCTCGACCTTACAGAACGCCAGGTCAAAGTGTGGTTCCAGAACCGACGGATGAAGCATAAACGCCAGACCCAGATTAAAGACATCCACGGGGAGCTAAGCAAGACAACTGTCGGCGAGGATAATGGTGCACAGAGCGACAAGGACGCTTCGATTTGTGACCTGAGTCATGGTAGATTAGATAGAGAGTCGAACTCTTTTCAAAACGACCTGTCAACAGTCTCTGGGCAGTCCTGTAATGATAACGACATGCAAACTTTTGATATGTTTTCTAACAGCTTTATGAAAAGAAGTCTAAAATATGTTTTCAGTCAGTCACCTACTGCTCTGGGCAAGGGGACAATAATATGCAATAGTAACCGATGTGCCAGTCGGCTCGCCAGTCCGGACAATTGCGGTTCCCCGCATGTTATGGACATGTCTGTGCAGGATTTAAACTTTTTTTCGACTGACTCATTTCTGTCTGATGCAGCTTCGCCAGCACTGTACACGTCTCTGGAAAGCCCAGATGATGTATCAACAGACTTTTATTTCTTTAAGGATTCTCTGACTACAGCTGATTTACAACATGCAAACTACTGATTATCAAAGTGGATCAGTGAACAAATGGAAGGATAAATCAGGAGTTTTAAATGTTGATTTAAAAAAAATAATAATTTGCAAGATGGGTGTAATTGACGCGATTATGATAACATATCGAAGGTAAGCTGTATAAGCCCTGTGCGCTGTATTTAGTAATATAATGCATAGGCCTAACGCATTCATAACAGAAGTATTAGTTTAGAATATCTTATTTTTATTTTTGTATCGAGTATGTTCTGTGCTGCTTATTTTTGTAAAAATAAACATACTTTCTAAATACAAATGTCAAGACAATGTTCTGTTCTCAAATTAATAGCAATTGCAACAACTATTTCTAAGTATTTATTGCTTAGTCGCTACGAAGTTTAAATACATTATACCAATCATAACACTTCAAAAATAAATAAGTAAATTAAAACAAAACAAATGAACATTTACTCGATTCACGTCTACAATATTCTTTGCAAGCTATACAAAATGTTTGTCAAGAAAAGTTATTCAAATGTGTGTGAAATGTACATTGATTTGGTAATTTCACATTTTATGTTTCTCATTTGTTTGATTTCCATGCTGAAACAATGTTATAAGATGTTATGGAAAAATCTGTACTAGTTAGTTAAACCTCTGAATGAATGTGCAGAAATAATTACTTATGAAATATTATGTTGTCCATTTTGCACGATGCAAATTATTATAGCCTGACTGTATAATTACTCCTACTAGGCCTATGTTTGATATTATACATATTCATGTGTGCATTTTTCAAATGTTTCATTTGAAATGTTAAGTCACAATTTAAATCACAAAACCGTGTTCAAATATGGCTTCCTCGCCAGAGCTGGCTCTTTGTCTCTGACTCTTTTCTCCACTCCGCGTGGGGAAATGCCGAGAATGTTTCTTTCCATAACTAACTCATAAATCAAAGTCTTTCAGGCAAGCTGACAGCACCAAGACAATCACTGCCTGTGAAAAGTCTGCCCAAATAAGTGTTTTCACTCACTGTTTATCATTAAGAAGATTTTGGTTCCTGAAGCACAACCCACGTGGACGGTTAATAATAATTCATTTTTATTGGCGTTTTAACATCCGACATTAGGATTACACAAAACACTCATAAATTACATATTTCATTGCGCGTGGCATACGCTATTTGTCTTAGTCTCTTTTAGTTTTTTTTCTTCTTGTCCTTCTATCCTGACTGATATAACGTGATAGAAATGGTTTATGAACTCTATATTAAAACCTTTTTTCCAGACATTTCTAATATTAATAAAACAGTATTATAATGACAAAAGCATATTTTTATGTTCACATATTTCTCACACACATTTCCTAAAGACCAAATATTGTCTTATGTGAATGTGACTGAAAATCTCTGCAAGATTTTAAGTGATTCTGCTTTTTAAACTTCAAATGATTCGTATAGTCACAATTTGCTTAAATGCATTTGCTATCTGCTTTAAGGTTCTAATTTATACTGTGTTAATACTCTGGCTCGCTACAAGATGAAGAATAGCCGCAATAAACAAAACAGTAAGTGCATTACAACAGCTGTTATTTTTCTTTCCTTGTTTGTCAGGGGCCATGTTAAAAAAGGATGTTAAGAAGAGAGGATGAGAAATACTAGGCCGTCAGAAGCTTGTGGAAAGCGCCATTTTGAGGACAAAAAAATAACATCTCTAGTAAAATTTCCTTTTCATCCAGAGGGGGCGCACGTCCCCCCCTGCTCATCAACAGGCTAGGGCAAGGCTGGGCAACTTCGGTCCTGGAGGGCCACTGTCCTGCAGAGTTTAGCTCCAACCTTAATCAAACATACGTTTTGTGTGTGGACACTTTGTGACCACTGATAACAAAACATCTTTCAGCAAAACAAGCAATATGTGACAAAGTTCTGTTTCGTTTTTGCTGGATGTTAAAATTTCCATAGGTTGTACATATAAATCGCTTATAGCAGCAACAAATCTACAATGGGCTATAGCACAGGCTTTTTATTAAGACTCAGCCTTATTAAATTATAAAACCATTCTAATGAAAAGGTAACCTATTCAGATAAAAAAAATACAATCAGTTTTATAACCAGTGTATCATTTTTTTTACACAAAACCAACTTGACAAACGCCGATGACTATAGCCTAGCAGCCTCACAAAGCAGCGCAACTGACACAAAATATACAATAAACCAGAAGTAAAAAAAAAAAAAATTCACTTTACATAATTGCCTGTGGTTTTTTGGAGCTCATCTTACCTGACGCATTTCTTCAACATATTTCCCCACACCAGTATGTTGCTTCCTGGACGCTGTCTGTGAGACAACGTCCCTCCTTGCTCCTTTCCCAGCGAATCCATCCTTTCAATGGGGGATAAGGTGGGCCTACGTCACGTTTATCGACAAGAGGTCGGCATTTACATAAGCCTGGTGTTTAACGACAACCTGTCAGTGCAAGGCCACTTAAGATCAAGATGAGACAGAACAACTGATCACTGGCTGACCCAGCCCACGTGACTGTCACTGGTCATTCATATCACTAGCGCGCGGACACTCCCCAATCCACGACTGATTGAAGGAGGCAGAAGGGTGGCTCGGCTCAACCCCGGGTGAGTGGTGCGACGCTAATAAGTCCCCGGGCCCAAAGTTCTGTCAGTGTGGCAGCAGAGACGCCAAGGAAGATGCCACAATGAGCACATTCTTAGATTTCTCGGCAATAAGTGGTGGTGGAGATGGAGGTGGCGGGGGCTCGTGCTCAGTCAGAGCGTTTCATGGCGACCACGGACTTTCAACATTCCAGTCGTCGTGTGCTGTTAGGGTAAATAGCTGCAGTGGGGACGAGCGGTACATGTCCAGTAGATCATCACAAGACGCAATTAACCCTCAGCCACATCAAGTCGGCTCGTACCAGTCCCCCGGGACTCTGTCAATTAGGCCTACCTACAGCGCCCATCCAAGTTACGCGACTCAAAGTTTTTGCGCTGGATACAGTCACTATGCCCTAAATCAGGATGTGGACTCGTCTGTGAGCTTTCCCCAGTGCAGCCCCTTAGTTTACTCTGGAAATATTTCCTCCACGGTTGTGCAGCACCGTCACCATCGCCATGGTAACAGTGGCGGAAACGTTCACCTCCACGGCCAGTTCCAGTACGCCACATATGGTAATAGTTCGGATCAGGCAAACCTTACGTTTGTGGCGGGCTGCTCAAATCCGCTATCCCCTCTGCATGTGGCTCATCACGAAGCATGCTGTTCACCTCTATCAGATGGCGTGTCAACAGGGCAGACATTTGACTGGATGAAGGTTAAACGGAACCCGCCAAAAACAGGTCAGTAGCTGGAGAGCTTTCACATGTCGAGGTCTAATTTACCATTGTGTTTTCCCCTCCGGATACAGTATTTATGCTACGAATGAAAAATATAACAAATACTGACTTGTTTGTTATTTGAACAAGGTTGTGTAAAATTCTGGAAAACTGGTGTGATATAATTAAGTCAAGATTATGCGTGCACACACTCATTTATTCATCTATTTATCGTCTTTCTTCAGGGAAAGCTGGAGAGTATGGATTTGGTGGGCAGCCAAATACTGTACGCACAAATTTTACTACAAAACAGCTGACTGAGCTTGAAAAGGAGTTTCATTTCAATAAGTACTTGACTCGCGCAAGGCGGGTGGAGATCGCGGCTGCGCTTCAACTGAACGAGACTCAGGTGAAGATCTGGTTCCAAAATCGTCGTATGAAGCAAAAGAAGAGAGAAAAGGAAGGTATTTTGCCCAAATCTCAGTCCGAAACGAAGGATGGTCACGAAAAACAGGAGGATGCATCCGAAAAGTCGCTCTCCGCACCACCCTCTCCCTCTCCAACTTCCCCGACTGTTGATGCCTCCTCGAATTAAAAGGCTCGTTTCTTCTGTCAACCTGTTAATGATATTGCAGTACTGTTAGTGACTCTCGTGTCAAGGTTATTATCAAAATCATCATGTGACATCAGTGAAAGTATCATACAGAGACCAGTGCACATCTTACAGATTTTGACCACTCAGTATTTACATTTGCTACTTTGTGTTATTGAGAAATTACTCTTAATTGTCTTGGGCACCTTGTCAAGCACCCAGAAATAGCAAGTTGCTGCACTTTTACACGTTTTTGGTCAGACTTGCACCATTTGTCAAAATGCCTACCTCAACAACCAAAAGAAATGCAATATATTGAAGGGATGTATTATTAAGATATACGAATCAATGGTACGTTTCGCCAGAGGCTTGTTTGAACATACTGACAACTTTTCTGGACTGTGCATAGTGTTAACCCTGATGTTGTGTATGTGTTGTGAGTTCTGCAACATGATGCGCAACTCTTTAAAGTTGTCATCCGATCGTACTGAGTTTTATCAGTCAAAGATGAAGACTCAAGTCTCCTTTAGAAACATGCTTTAGAAAACGATCAAGATACGGGTGAATTAAATGTGTGAATTAAAATTTCTATTAATTACAATTTCTTTGAACACTGGTGTGATACTCTTGGTGGTGCCAATGCCTTGTATAAGCCTCACACAGCCACACTTAAATGTCAAAAATATTTCTGACAATCTGGAAACTTAAAATAATCTACAAGTTATTTAGCCTATATAACGTTTAGGTACAGGTGTCCATATAGGTTTATTTGTTTGTTTTTGTGGCCGTACTGTTATGCTTGATTCATCGATTTGCTTGTTTGCAGTCTCAATCCACAGATAATTCGCTCTCTGGCTCTTTAACTGATATATGCATCCGCGAGTGGTTTCTTCCTCAGGGACGAAGCTATATTGGCACATGGTAAGCATGTTTATCCACGAAAGAAGATGCGCAATGCTGTCACGGTCACTCGTGATGACAACCCTATTGACCTGTTAGTTTATTGAAGGGAAACGGAGGACAACAAGAGAGAGAGAGAGAACATCGATTAAATCATCTCAACTATCGACAAGGATGAGTCAATCTGACCCCATCAGTGTTCATGACATGTCTGATTTCTCATATCACAACCTATCAGTAAGGCAGTAACAGCGCATAATAACGAGCAAAAAGTCTGAATAACAGATCTGAAGGCCAAACATCACATTCAAGTAGACTTCAGATATCTTCTGTCATTTCCTGCCTCGCACCCGCTCCCGCTCTCTCTCTCTCTCTCTCTCTCTCTCTCTCGCATTCACACACTCACAAATACAGGCATGACCAAATAGTTGCCCATAGAGCACAGAAAATATCTTCTAGGACCCATTGACATGCTGCTTTAAAGCACACCACATATTTTTTCTTTTAGTTAATTAAAAAAATTATTTTCTCTATACCCTCACAACGGTTTAGTTTGAGCTTCACCTTAAATCCACCTGAACATGAGGGTTGCGTGTAAGTCTGCATGGAGCCTAAATATCTCCTGGTCTCCTGGGTGCGTAAGGTCTTCTTCCTAAGGCGCAACATGTGTTTGTTTGTTGATGTTCAAAACAATAATCCTATTAATGTACTTTCTAAATTGCAAATTATTATTTTAGAATTACAGATTAATAATATCAAAGGAAAGATAACTTTACAACTTTACTCTACATTTTCGGACATGGGCACACCTGGGAATGCACTGAAAATACTGTCCACTATCGATTTGTCCTCATGCTGAAGTGACGAAAAATATCAACAGAAGAGGGCTCTCTGAATTTTATAATAGTTATATATTTATTGTGCATTGCACTGAGTTGAAAATAGTTAATAATTCGATCAATTTATCTAAATAGTTTTATCAAAATACAAAAAAAGTATAACAAAATAAAAAATAGCATTAGAGAAACATTTACCTAATTATTTAAAATTAGAAGCAGAAGAAAGAATTAGGCAGGAGATAAACGCAAATCAATCAAAAATTTCCATTCTGGGATTTGAATGTCACCCTGTTCCGTCTCTAATCACCAGATTTAAGCAGGAGCACTCGTGACTGAAAATATAAATGCGATTATGTTCTTGGCAGTTTAGGTACGCCAATAACAAAAACAGGTTACCAAAAAAACAAAAACTAAAAAACAATTCGTTATACAATGAGTATGTTTATATTTTGCGATATCTAATCGTCAATTTGGCCGTGTTTTAAAGAAACTTATTACCAAATATTATAAACTGAAATGTTACTTACATTTCTATAAAAGGGAGATATGATCTATTATTATTGTAATTTCTGAAATTATACATTTGTTTATTCATCAAATTATTTACTGAAATTATGATCAGGGATTTAAAGAAATATTGAAGCTCTTGACGATCAAACTTCATGAAACATTCAATTCTTAATGAAACTAAGAGAGCAAATTAACGAAAAGAGAGTTCGTGAAAATAGAATACGCTACAAACAAAAAAATAGAACTCACCTCTTTTAATTATCCCATAATAATAATAACAACTTAATGATTATAATAACAACTTAATAATAATAATAATAATGTTTTTATTGTTGTAAAAACGTATTATTTCAAGCACATATTCATTTAAAGGTTATTGTTTTCGAAATCGAGGAGTGATGCGACTTTGCATTGGCCTGACCCTCGAAAGAAAACCCCGGGGTCATTGAATGGTCACTGAGCCCTGAAATTATTGATTTTCACAAGGAGGGCTAAGTTTTATAAGTTTAAAACAAAAATAATTGAACTTACAAAGTTTTATATAAAAGAAACGCAAATTTACCAAAAATCAGGGCTATATATTTGAATATCAACAGGAAGATTTTCTTCATTTATTTCAGGAGTCTCCTTCAATCATTTTCTTGGTCTGTTTAGGCAGGTTTCTGAAGTAAGGTTCCTGACCTGTTGGTCACTTTGGATTATACGTGTGAGAGACAGAGAGCACAAGAGAAACAAATTAGCTTGGTCATTTAATGTGGACACTGTTGCTGGTTTTAATGTTAAAACAAATGTCTAACATAAATACATTTTCCCCCTTGTGGACTGAACTTACAAATAATTATTTTGTAAACCATTGTTCTAAACCTCAAAAATGTGTTATCGTTTTTGTCTATATTCAGTATTATTATTAAAAGTTATTGTTTCACTCAGTTATTCTCTCCTGTTTTAATGGAAATGAACCCTTACCCATTCTGCAAAAGAATATAGAATAATACTAAACCAGAAGAATACTGTTTGACCGTTAAAGTATAGGCAAAAATGAAGAATCAACACTAAAAGCTTTTCTTGTGGCCTTGCTTTGATTAATTATGACAACGTAACAAATAGCTTTAAGTGTCAGAAATAATCAAGACAGCAAAATGCTTTCATTGGAAAGAGTATTAAGCAAAACACACACACACAAAGATTCACACGTATGTGTCACGGTGTTGCTGTGCCAGAGAACAGGCAGGACAACGAGGATGAAGGATACAAGAAACCTTTAATAACTTAACAAGAGGGTAGGAGCACACACACGCACGCACAGGGTAACATTCATAATAACTGACAAACTGGAACACAATGGACAGGAACTGATATAGGGTGGATAACGAGGGGCAGACAGGTGAGCACAATGAGGTGATTAACTCATAATGAGAACAGGAACAACCAAATAAGGACACAGAGGGAGAAACCATAATAGACAGTCCACAGGGGCATGACAGTATGACAACATACAGACTTAACAACACACACATAGCAAAAATATACTTCAAAGATCAAACGTTTAATGGACTGCAATGTCTGAAAATCTTTTTCAAGCATGATAGGGAAGTAAATTAAAATATAAAACTTCTCTTAAATAATTTTATAGTTGTTTTACTGGGATTGCATGTTTGAATGATGCTCATGCGACTTAAATTTTAGACATTTCCTGTATTGACAAAAACACTAGCATTCGAAAACACCTCCAAATGTCCATTCTTAAACAGCTAATGATGGAACTGGACCAGACATGTAGAAAGCTGAAGAGGAATGCTTTACGTATTAGCAGCAATTGTACTTTTAAGATGAGACGTCGTCTCAGGTTATAAAAAACCTTCACTGTAGTGTGAAGCTTCAATACAGCTTTTCTTTGTGTTCTTGTGATTATGTAGTAAACATCCTTTCAGTAAAATAAACTGTACTGTAATAACACAGTCAAAACAGAATATACACTGAATTTCACTCTCATTGTCATACATAAAGCCTGTAATTTAGAAAAAAAAATGATGAGAGCAAAGCTGTTATAAGAAGAACATTACAGAGGGGTGTTCAAGCAAGCATCAGCTAGGAAAAAAGGAAGAACTGGGGGGTAGAGAGAGGCAGATAGAGTAAAAAGGACAGAAAGAGAGAGGTCCATCCATCACACTGTCTTAACCTCACAGTGACCCCAGCCTGGCAGCCAATGAGGCACCTCCCGTCTGTGCAGGAGATCGGGTAACCGTGGAGATGGACTGAACGTTTTAGCATGCTCTTTTTGTGCGGTCTGTCAACACCTCTCAGAACGGCTCACTATAACTTAACTGATGTGAGTGCCACTACTTGATTGAAATGACTGAAACCACAATAACTTAAATAAACAAAGTATCTCAGATTATGTGCCTATAAGGACACAACCATTCATATGAGGAAAAAAAGAATATACACATACACACACACACACAAACTAATATATATATATATATTATATTCTATATATATATATATATATATTCATTCTAGAACTTTTCTTATCTGAAGGGTTAATCTGATCATAGATTTAATTATAAGTTACAAAATTCTTACTGAGAGTCATGGCGAACTGACAGACTCATTTTAATTACACTCATAATTTGCTAGTAAATTTCACAATTACAAAGAAATGCCAAGTAACACATTGAATTAAATGGACCATTTTGAAGTACAAAGACTGAAACAGTATTTTCTTGTAAAACATACTACAATAATCTTTTGACTTTTAATTAATTTTTTTTTACAGTACGGCATCCTGATTTTTTTAACTATATACAAGTTTTGAAGTCAAAATGCTGCAACAATTTGAAATGTGTTTTAAGGAGCTTCTGCATGATATATAATATTATGTAATATAATACAATATTTTTAATTGTAATTTTTATAGTCATAATAATTCCTGTTGAGAATGGTTTAGGGGTGTGTTTATGTCCTTCCATGTTTCTATATCTAAATTTAATCTTACAGTGTGCAAAAATATGGTGGTCATGTGAAAATGCTCTTTAGTGCAAAAACAGAAAGAGACAGAAAAGATAGGTGATAAGAGGTGGGGAAGGTTTCCATAGTCAGTGTTTCCCTACAAGCAAAACTGTGGTTCATCAGATAAAACCGATTCTGTTTCAAGTTCAGCTCACCTGCACCAATTATCCCTGAGGAAATAGTCTTCATTCATGCACATACATAAAGCATACATACACGAGATCAAAATGAAAAATGAAGCTCACATGCTGTTTGACAAGTCTACCATTTAAACATTGTCTATGTGGATTTGGTGCAATTTGTCGTCTGTCTGACGTGATTTGATTTTTTTGGAGCTGTCGGACATGTAACATACAGAGATTTCAGCTATCACAGGAATAAATGTAATCAATCCATTTAAGAGTGTATGCTTTTCAATAGTCCTTCAATTTTTTTCCAATTGACAATATTTTATACACATATGTTTCAACCCAGCTTTGGGTCTTGTGGGTTAAAATGTAATTAAAAAATTTAACCCAACAGTTGGATTAGTCCACATTTGACCCAAAGTTGGGATGAAACCCAGCATTTTTTAATATTGTCTTCAATGACAAGGATGACTGTAGGGCTAGAAATATATTTGTATTATCATTTGTACATCATGGTTTTCAAAAACTGATTCTCTGCTCCCTGTTAATGCCAACAATAGTCACACTGTCAAAGTCTGAGTAATAATGATATTCTTGTTCTCAAAAGAATGGAAATGCAGCCTGGGGCACGTGTGACACTCAGCTATGTTTATGAACTGAAACATCATGTCTTTTTCACACACCTGCTAACTCTCACATTAAAGGTAATTTATAAAAAAGGAGAAAGGCAAAGATAGACAAGCTGTCAGACACTTATAGTGAAGCTATGCAAGGGTAATTATTGTCTGTCCCCTCTAGGCAAAGCCAAGTCAACATGACACACACCTGCATGAGACCAGATTGAAATGCAAACTACATCTCCCACAAGTCAATAAGTGTTCATGGTTGACTGGATGGCTTGGATATGGTGGACAGGTTACTGAGCTGAATCATCACCAGGTGCTGATGTAAACTTGGAGGATAGGATGCTACATTAAACTGGTTAAGTCTCACTCAGAGTATCACAGCCTCACAATGAGTGCGGGTCTTCCAACACTATCACTGTCTCTGCTGTGGTTCTCTGAGCATAGAATCTTTAGTACTTCTATTCCTCAGCTGAGCAGCATATACCAGACATGACTCCCACTTTAATCATAGATACATGGCCTTTGATCTGCGTATCCTTAGTCTGCACTTTTCTGAACATTCTATATTGAACATACCCTTTTGTCTCATTCTGAGGCATTACATAAAATATTTCCATCACAGTAGACAAGTAGATAGTAGGATAAACAGAGGTATTCTGAATAAAGGGACAGTTCACCCCCAAAAATCTCAATTCGGTCACAATTTACTCTCCCTCATGTCATTCCAAACCTGTATGATTTTCTTTTTTCTGTAGAACACAAAAGATGATTATTTTGAAAGTGAAAGTCAAACATAACCGGACCCCACTGACTGTCACTGTATGGAAAAAATATCACTGAGATTTTTTAAAATCTTTTTTGCGTTCAACAAAAAATAAAGTCAAACCGGTTTGCAACAGCATGAGGGTGAGCAAATGATGATAGAATTAAAAAATGTGGGTGAACTCTCCTTTTCAATCTTCTAATATCTCTGCATTTATGGTAGGTAATATAACTTGTGATGTTTTTGTGCATGGACTATCATGATCCTCAGCATATGTCTACTGACAAAGGAATTTTTCACATTTCCATAAGCAGAAGTCCTCATAGTTGGGTAAACTTCTATAGTGTTTAACAGAAACTACAACAAATAGATTTTTAAACATTCTTATTTACCCCAAACGTAAAAGAAAAAAAAAGCATGCTAGTGGTGTATGGCTTTTCAAAAGAGGAGAAAATATAGAGAGATTGTTTACATTGCCAAAAGAGAGATGGAAGTCAAATTTACCATCACTCCCTCAGCTTTTGTATCAGAAACACCCACAGCCGCATTAACTAGTTTAATGTAATTTAATGCCAAGGTAAGAAAACACAAAGTATAGTGTTATAAATGTACATTAACATTTTTGAAAAAGAAAATATAAAAAACTTTTCAAGATTTATGATGTTAATAACTTTGAAAACGCATCATCATAGTCTGTGAAAAGAGTCCATTTGAAGTTATCAACTGCTGAAAGGACTTAGATTAAAATACCTTCAGTTCCTTCGCCTTGCCACTTAGTTATAGGCTAAGCTAAACTGAAGATTGAGCCTAGCGTTGTGCCATTTAAACTTACAGACAAATAGCTCATGAGGATAAGTAAACCAGAAATGCTCTTCTGCTATTTTGTTTAGTGTTCGACCAGAAAGCCTCAGCAGGCCCCTTGTTTTTAGATACTTTGCATAGACAGCCTAGGTATATATGCAGATCCTGACCTCTTTGGGCTTTTAGGCTCACACCTGTGCACTATTATCTCCCCACATTATAATTTGTGCAACAGTGGCTAAGTGATTCCCAGTACAAGCAAGCATTTAATGACAGAGCTGTCTTTACCCTGACCATCACTGCCGGACGTTGGCAGGGATCATTCCACCAGAGCGTGACGTGTCACCCATGTGTCTGTGAGGCCGCTGATGTGATCTTTAGTCCCCTCATGATCTATAGACTGGCATTTTGGTCGCTCAGACACCAGATCCCAGCGTGCATGCTAAACACTCTGTCAGCCAATATCCTGACAGGAACTTAACGCAGTCACGGCAATACTGAGACAGGACAGGAAGAGGCTGAAGACACGAGCGCCAATAGCCAAATGGCAGCTGGCTGCCTAGAGTCAAATTGTATGAAGGAGGTAAACAAAAACAAAACAAAAAAAATAGATTTTGAAAATATATTAGTAGCCTATTAAAAAAAAACAAGCACATCCAATCATGGCATATATTGTTATCTCATTAAATGGCTACAGTTTTAAAACATGACATGAACATCATTGAACATAAGACATTTAAAACTATAAACATTACCCCGGGTCTGAAGTTCATTGAGGCTGATGGCTGTCTGTCAATCAATCTGCAACCCAGATAGCTGTACAGTTACAACAGAAAATATTATAACTAAACATACTATTTTGTTTCAAAGAACAATGTTTTACCTACAAGTTTTGTTTTCTCTTTACTTATACTGCATTACATGAATACAATAACTATTTAGAGGATATACACAATATTATATCATTTGGTTTACATAGCAATTCATGAACGGATTGTTTTGAATTTGCACTGACGTCATCGCCAGCCGACGATCATTACCCAGCAAACAGAACGCTTCAAGTCGAGTGTACAGTGCGTTTTGTTTTTTTTTCTTTTGGCAACTTATTCCAAATGTTCAGCTAATTCCTAACATTCCTAATAGAAAAAAAGTATGAAATATTAAATAATAATAATATATACACATAATAAAATATTATTTAAAAAAAACATTAATGATAATTTCCAGAACATTGTTTGTCTGTCACAAATAAGAATTTATAAAGAATGTTCTCTGTTTTATTTTATTTTTCGTAACCATAAACTTAAATATAAAAATGGTTAGCTATGGGGAACAATAGTGCTGTGAGTTACTCTAAACAATCTTGACCTGTTCAAGTGACTAATTGCATTTTTAAGTATTTTTACATATATCATAGTTAATCATAATGCATTCACCACAATCAAAATACACAAATCTTGAATTGTCTTCCATTCTTAAATACATATATAATGACATTTGAAGTTTCAGTAATATATTGCAATATATTGACCCTTTAACTTTACTCTTTTTCTATGTTTTTGTATGTGGATAAGGGTCGGAGAAATGGACAGGGTGTGTGTGTCCTTTTCAGTACCTTTGGGACCATCTGTCCATCCCTCCATTGACACGTCCACAGAACTGTGAAGTGATCTAAATGCGTGGAGGTGTGCACGCACATGTCTGAGCCATAGGTCAATAAAGCCCTCATCAGGGATTCCTCGGCTCGAGCGTTTACATAAACAGCCGCTTAGTGGGATTAGCATGGTGTTAGCCTGTTAGCTTAGCGACATAAACAGCGGTTTAATCCATTCCCAATCTCTCAGGGGGCTGACCAAGATGACCGAGATCCCATTAGGGTAGGATATTTTTTTATCATCCTTAGGTCACTGGTTCACATCACGATTGAGAGGGCATATTGAAAGGGCCTATTTGGGAAAGGCAATCACTTTGTAGTTAAAACAAGAAGGATTAAGCAGAAACATTTGCCTTTGTTCACACCCCTAAGTTACAACATCTTACCAATAATAGGCCTATACTTTCATAGTGCATTTAAAAAAGAAGAAAAATATCCATACATTAACATACAAAGCACATTCAAACATTTGTATGCAGCAAATATTCTACTTCCTTTACATAGCAAACAGAAATGTTCCCATCATAGATGACGCTGAAGGTAGAAAACAGTTTCTCACATGATTATAAAGGAAAAAGGAGCAAAGTATCTGTTTAAATATGCTTAAATTAGCTCTGGGTGTTTTCCCTGCTGGGTACACAGTTTTCATTGTTAATATAGTACTTGTGGAAGACAAAATAGCTCATGTTCTCAAGACTGATATTGTGTGACAGGCCAACACGAGACAGAGTTAAATTAAAATATTTTCTCCCAGGAACCATCTTAATGATTGAAAGGTCCTAAACTATGCACTGTACGTACAACCAACACCAAAGCTCTGAAACAGTTTCAAATGAGAATTTTTTCAAAGCCCTGCAGCCACATATAATGCATAGATGGAGGTAATATGTTTCATACATTTTGGTGACCCACAGTGTTGAAGTTTGCAGCTGTGATGTCTGATGCCTTAAAGGCATGTCTCATTTCAACCCTTTTTTTTCTTTGGAATGATTATTCGTTGATGTGGTTTTCATGCACATGGAAAATATCTCTTTACTGTACTTTACTTTGGAGACCCTTGTTTCGGCCCATATAAAGTACTTGGCTGGGAGGAGTATACACCATTATGAAAATGAAAAGACATGAATATGCTGGATTGTCCTGTATTTTCTAGTATTTTCATTTACTACTAATTTTAATTTAGTAATATCAGTATTCAGTGCTAAGACTAAGACACTGTATAAATGTGACAATAATAAATTGGAAGATTCTATCATCATCTCTCTCTGTCTCTCATGCTCTATTTCTCTTGTTCAACAGGCACATACCACATATTTCAGCTCTTGACTACAATTATTCAAGAACTGGAATGCAGAGACTGCATTTCAAAGTTTGCCAACCAGCCCAGAGCTACAGTTGCCCTTCCACTTCCTTTTTTGATCAAAGTATATGTGAATACTTTGTTGTGTTTTGCCAGTTCTTGGATGCTTTGTTTGTGTGCATGTGTCCATGTGGGTATTGTTCAAGGATGATATCCTGTGCTCCCAGCGAACCACAAGAGGTCATCGAGTGGGTCATCATGACCTGAACAAACATTTTGTTTTCTGTATTTTCTTTCCTCTAACCATACCAGTTGATAGAGATAACACAAAGCCAAATCACATTATCATACATGTTTGATATACAAAGAAATATGATTCAATAAACTTTCTTATTATAGCCTGCCCCAGATATACCAACAAGTTGCTACTTAAAAAAAGCTATACAAAAAATGTTTTCAGGGGTGTAGTTTATTGGCTGTATCCACTATTATATATCTAACAATACCAGAAAAATTTAGGCTTTAAGTTACAAAATGTGATAATTATGAGCATCAGACGTTATGTTTAAAACCACCACCAGAACATCCTAAATTTGTTGAAACAATAATATTCTCTCACAAATTCTGCTCTAAAATACCACATAACTGGAAGAGAGCAAAGCAAGAGAGCACTACTGCCCCTTGTGTTGACAATATGTCATAACAACAAAGATCCTTTGAACGTGCTTGCACGTGTACTTTGTAAATGAAACATCAGTATTTTATGCTCCATATAAATAGTACACAAGTCAAGTGCAGCTAATGGTAACATACATGTAAGTCGGATGTGTCTACAATCACAATCTCATCAACAAACACCTCCTCTCACCCATAATATTATTTGTTGTTTCTGAAAGCAATATTGATATTGGCTTCATAGAGGTAGACACCTTGATCTTACAGAACGGGATGTTGTCTTTTATATGTGTGTGTGTGTGTGTGAGTGTGTGTATGTGAACAGGTGGAAATAAAGGTAAGTTCAAGGTGTGTGTGTGTGTGTGTGCATGTGTGTGTGTCTGTGTAAGAGAGAGAGAACAAAAGCATAAGAAAATGCAAGAGATGATAATGTGAAATATAAGATAAAACATCATATAAACAGGACCGAATATAATTTGTAAAAAAAAAAAAAACAGTAATAATATAATATAATACAACAAGAATTTTACAGATATTTAGGTATAACATTTTAGACTGAAGTCAAAAAGCCGCCCAATAAACTGAGCAATGAAACACACAATTAATATACACCAGTTAAATATCATAGTCTTTTCTTTCCTAACACACAAAACCAAAACTATGACTTAAGTCCAAGGACATACAGAGGTTGTAAAAAGAGTAGTGTGAAGGTCTCTGTTTATATTTCAGCTCTCCCCCACATGTAGTCTATAATGGCTTGTCTGTGGAACGCATATGATGGCTCATACTGTGAAGTGACCAGCTTGTTTTGAAGGCATCACACCCCACTAGGTTCACACAGGGGTCAGGCCCCAGTCCACGCTCTCATTCCAGCTGTGATAGAACTGTGCCAGGGCATTGCTATGGCAACCTGCCACTTCTGCGCATTTAGACAAACATAACATACAGACAAAAGAAATGGAACACAATGTTTCACAGGATGCTTCTTAAAAACATTAATAATTTCTTAAAACTCAAAACAAAAAACAAATCACTAAAATTCTGTAAATGTATATTCTGTGAAAGTAACAAAAAAATGGCTTCACATTGCCGCTGACACAAAACAATCTGCCGCACACACACAAACCCAGAACACTCTGTCAAAATGCCCCATTACACCTGTCCCAGCAGACTGCATGTTACCTTGACAACCAATTTGTTCTATTTTTCTATTTGTGGTGGAATTAGAACAGATGGTGCTTTAATTTCAGCCATTTCACTTCTCTACTACAGCTCTACTGATAGCTTAGATGTAAAAAAAAAAAAAAAAATCACCCAAGTCACCCAAATCAGGGAACAGGACTTCACACTTTGCCAAACTGGCCTTTTCACAACTAGACTGAGAGAATGAATGGTTCCAATCCCACAAATATGACTTTTTTTTCTCTTTTTTTTTAAAGTAACGCAGGTGCTGTTAGTGCTGACTCCTATAGGTGTTTGTTGTAATTACATGAATGATTTCGTGATGATTTGATTGAAAAAAAAAAAAAAAAGAAAAGTCACCCAAATCAAGGAACAGGACTTCACACTTTGCCAAACTGGCCTTTTCACAACTAGACTGAGAGAATGAATGGTTCCAATCCCACAAATATGACTTTTTTTCTCTTTTTTTTTAAAGTAACGCAGGTGCTGTTAGTGCTGACTCCTATAGGTGTTTGTTGTAATTACATGAATGATTTAGTGATGATTAAATGAATGAATAAACGTTTGAAGAAAAGTATTAACTAAAATGCAATTTATTTAATGCTCTATTGCCCAGTTTGTGATTCTGTTTCTATTCACAATAATTGGCTTTATCTTTGATACACGGGTTGTTCAAAAATACATATTTGCAGTTAGTCAAGCAAATATTTAATGATTACAATGCTTAGATAAATTATATAATGACTTGTTAAAATGATGCTAATAATAATAATAATAGTAAAGCAGATTACATTTATAAATGAACCATTTTGTCAGACTGCATCTTTTTTCTTTTAATCAACCACTGTCAAATGCACTGATTGTAAAAAGTATTGGCAGACTATGCTACTTTCAGAAATTGACCAGATGATGTTGTCTCAGTAGAAAGGATTCTATGCCAACATTTGATTCAGACTTGTCTTGATGAGGCAGCATTTTTACGTTTCAGATTCTCTCATAGGCCCTCCGACTTATATTAAAACAACTTCAAAGGATATACGTCACATGGACTGCACCAGAGTGCACCCAGAGTTCTGGTTGTCAGCAAGTACTCTCCTGTCTTTGTTTGTGTGTGTGTGTCAATGTCCAATGTTCAGCATGAATCTTAAATTATTCATCATGTCAAACTCTCCTCTCCCAGGGATCACTTTGGAAACTGCTGAGCAAGAGCTTTTCACCTGTCCCCATGGATACCCTCTCTCTTCCTCTGATGAGTCAACATGTATGCCTTATGCTCCTTAACATACTAACCTAATACATTTCAACATAAAAACAACATCGGAAGAAAAAAACTGCTTAACCCCAATTTTGTGTTTCAGTCATTTTGACCCAGTAAAAATGTATCAGATCAATTAGGCCTATGACTAATTAGTTCCAAAAAGAAATACAAGTTGACAAAAAGATCAAATCCAAGATTTGGTGGTAATATAGCATAATGAGAGATTTACAAGCTGATTTTAAAAGGCCAATGATTTTTGACCGGGAATACCAAATTCGATTTTCAGCACAGTACAAGGCATAAATCAGCCTAAGCTGGTTTGTTGGTCTTAAACTGGTATCCCAGCCTGGTCAAGTTCAGCTGTTTTAGCTAGACAGCCACCTAGTTTCCTATGAGCAGATGAAAAGTGCACAAATCCCCTCTAAAACCAGTCAAGAGACTAGATAAAACAAGCAAACCAGCTGAGGCTGGTTTAAGATTCTTTTTCCCCAGCAACCTTTATCATTTCTATACCCATTTTTAAAAGTTATATGTTTCAAACTTAACTTCAGAAGGCACCTTTTGAGACAAAACTTGTTTAACTTGCTAATGGAAACTAAATGATTCTGTCAACTGTGACTTTTCATTTAAAATCTTTTTTCAGTTTCTATACCATAGTAGGCCAGTTTTTCTGGTTTGCAACAGCAATTATATCTGTCTTGCATATCAGAAAGACAGTGGTTGTGGTGCTTTTTATGTTTGTTGGAGAGGAACCTGAAGAGAAAAGTTATGGAGGAGAGAAAGAATGAGAGTAAAATGGCACAGTTGAGAGAAAGACAGAGGATGAGCATGAAGCCTATAGAGACCAAAACACTGCAAATTCTCACTTACCGTATGTGTGTGTGTGTGTGTGTGTACGGACGTGTGTGTTCCTTTGTGAAGTGTGTGTGTCATGGGGCCTCTGATTCTGACATGGCTCATACATCACAACTCTGAGTGTGTGTGATTACAGAGGGAGGTTCTGAATGATTTATCGCTGGGCTTTGAATTCTACGCTCCAGACACACACACACGCATATGGACTACAACTCCAAACTCTAACTCAGCCAACCTCCCACATACAGAACACACCTGTCCAGCTTCTCTGTGGACCATCTTTCATATAAAGGCCTCATCGCATATGAGCACAGATGCATGCATACATGCCCATAGGAGCACATTCACTCATTCACAGCTGTGAATAACACAACTAGGAAAAAAGGAAGAAACCAGGAAGAAACTACAGTACATTTCTATATTTAAAGTAAAATAAGGAATATTTTGTCCTGCTTTGTAACACCCATCTGTCTTTTATGATCTGTTCTGTTTTCGAGCTTAATTGTGTCTGGATTTGTTCTTAATTTACAGCATTTAAAGGTCAAACAGTATAGAGCATTACAATATTAATTCAAAGGTCAATTCTCAGAGAGTGCAAAATATATAATATGTAATATATAATGCCAAAATATACACTTTTAATGCAATGTAAGCAGGGATATTATAGTTAAAACTAAAACTGAAACTAAAATTAAACTCATTAAAAACACTTTCATTACTTGAAATAAACTAAACATTAACTGAAATAAAATGCTAAGACTGTTTCATATTTTAATGTATTTTAACTTGGCGTACTAAAATAATTAAAGCCGAAATTAAAATGAATAAACACTCAACAGACATGAATATACAACTACTAAAAATGACAAAACAACAACATTACTAAAACTTTAAAAAATAAAATGGAAAATACAAAACTGAAAATGGGCTAAATATTAAAATAAAACAAAATATTAATAAAAACTATAATAGTATCTCAATGATACTAAAATAAATCAGAATGTAAGTTGCTTTGGATAAAAGCATCTGTCAAATGCATAAATGTAAATTTACACAGAAACAGAACATTTTTTTAAATTGTATTTATTTAAAATTAAACAATTATGTATTATTCAAAATAAAACAAATGCTCAATTTCTTTTAAAAATGTTTTTTATATGTCTTTATAATTTTTATATGTATTTTATATATTAGTATACCTTTTACCCCCAAAGGCCTGTATGCCTGGAAATGCATTTCTATTAAAGGACAACTGTTTAAAGCAAATCAATGGGTCAATTGGTCATCTGGTCAGTCATTCACCTTATCTGTTTGTCAATACACTATAGAAGGTGAGGAGAATTCAACCAGCACAATGGAGGAAGTTCAGAGATTCCACGTGGTTTATACACGTACGGCATGAATAGCGGGAGTGAAGGTAAGTGTGTGTGTGTGTGTGTGTGTAATCAAGACCATACTTCTTGTTTATGCCTCTTGTATCCAGTTCTCTAATTAAGGCCTGGGGCTCTGTCACTAATGAACACTGAAGTAATTAACAAGCGCTCTGACAGAGCAGCGAGATGTAAATGGTCTAAATGTGTGCGTGTGAGTGTATATGTGTTCTATTGCCCTAATTACACCCAGGGGTTCTAATTAGCTGATTAGCTAATAACCGTCTTGTTCAACAGGAAATATTATGCAGAGAAAACACACACAAAATGTCTTCTGGATGTCGTGACTGAACATTTCAAAGGCTGGAGCCCTTGAACTCTGAAACCTCAACATGACTCAAGACACAAGTATGTCTTTATGTAAAACAAATCCAACATCTAACAATAATGAGGTATTTTGTGATTGTTTGTAGCCAAGTTTATATAAAGCAAGCACTTGGAATCGTTTCGGTCTCTCCTCATCTCTCTCTTCTTTAAGGTTCAAGGTTTCTTTATTAATACCCAAAGGTAAATTTGTTGTGCAGACAGGTAATTCGGCAATCCATACTTAAAACAATTCATAGAAACATCAACATACTATAAACATTATTTGAAAATTATTTAAAAGTCATGAAAATGTACCTTCACACAATCCCCACCCCCAAAAGCATAATAAATAATATCATCTGCTGCTATTTTTATTGAGGAATTCTATCGCTGCAGGTACAAAAGTATTCCTATATCGTTTAGTTCTCCACCTAGGTGCCACAAACCAACTGCCAGAGCGGAGGAGCTGAAACTCAGCGTGTAAAGGGTGGTAACAATCTCTAATAACAGCACTCGCCTTATGCTGCAACTGGTTGGAGTAGAGACCTGATAGATTAGGTTGCGATTCACCTATAATCTTAGTAGCCTACTTAAAATTTGGTTCAAAGAATTTTTGTTCTTCAAAGACGAACTTCCAAACCATGACACAAGAGAGAATGACATAACTGATTCAATTAAAGTCTGATAAAAAAAGTGTCATCATAGCTTTATCAATGTGAAATCTGGACTACTTTTTAAGGCAAAACAGACACTGATGTGCCTTTTTACATACAGTCTCACAGTTCTTTTCAAAGGTCAGTTTAGAGTCTATGACTGTCCCAAGATATTTGTAACTTTCCACACAGTCCACTGCTTGGTCTTTTATGATCGCAGAACGTGAAGCACGAGTTTTAAAATCTATGATCATGTCCTTTGTTTTAGTTCAATTTAACTCCAGATAAGATTCATCACAACAGGTGACAAACTCCTCAATAATTGGACCATGACCAGACTCATTGTCTTGTAGAAAACTTACAATAACGGTATCATCAGCAAATTTCAATATAGTGCTATTCGCATGCTCACTTTGGCACATATTGTTATACAAAATATAAAGTAGGGGTGAAAGGACAGCCCTGAGGTGAGCCCATAGACAAACATTATAAATCTGATAAAATGCCATTTACTTTCACCATCTGTGTTCTATTTGGCAAAAAATCCAATAACCAACCTACCAAACTGTTACTCAGCTCAAAACGCTCTATCAATCTCATAGCTAAAATGTGAGTGAATTCATTACAAGAGAAGTGAGGGCTACTGGCCTGAGATCATTTAATTCCTTGGGACTATCTTTTTTATGGGACAGGGATAATGACAGTATGTTTTCACAGGTTAGGTACACGCTGACATATTAAAAATATCATTTAAAAAAGGACTTAATTGCACAGTATTTCAATAGTTTGCCAGAAATATTGTCTGGACCAGGACTCTTATTTAAGTTTAGAGAACTACTCTCTGCTCCAGGATGAGATGATGATTATCATTGAGTTTGCATCTCAATTCCTCAATCTCCACTTTAAAATCAAACTGATCAAATCTTGCATAAAAATTATTTAGAGCATTGGCAAGTTCACTCTCTTCTTCCAAAGTGTGTTTAGTGAGCATGAACAAATGTGTTCAGGGATGCACACAGTTAGCACAGTTATTAAGAGATTAAAATCCCATCTCTGGCAGACTCGTCAGCAGCAGAGATGAAATCACACACTAAGGTAATTTGACAGTTTCACAGCCTGACACTCAAAACTGAGGGAGGGAATGTTGAATATGCAGAAGACCTCCTGCGTGGCTGCTATGATTGAATGTGATTCAAAATTATTTTCCTCATCTTTTTTTGTCCTAAAAGTGCCAGAAATTTAAACGAAGAGAAATGCTGTTGATTAAAATAGACGATAAAATAGAACTGTGGTGCAGATCAACGATCTTTTGACACCTTCATTGGGGTATTGAGTTGATCACTATGTCTGCCACTATCTTCCTCTCCCATCCAATTTGGTCTCTTACATTTCATACAATGAACGTTCAATAAGTCCATTCATCTCAGAAAAAGGACAGTACAATTGTCATATTGCACGTCAAAATAGTCATATTAGCCATACAGTGATTGAAAGATTTCATTAATCCATCAGTATTTGAATGTTAAATTCTTCAACATAACATGAGATAATTACATATTAAGCTTTAGAAAATGTTAAAGTACTTTACTAATATAACAATACACTAGAGTGGAAGGACATAGGAGAACTTATGAGGCTAGCTGCAAATTACATGCAACCAACTATATCGTAAGTACTTTTGTAGCAGAGACTTGCTCTCATGCTGAATCAACTGTATACTTATAAACTGGAAAAAAAATATCCCCTTAAAATATTCTTTAGGTACATTTGACAATGTATCATTTATATTCAGCCTAGCAAGGCCAGATGAGTGAACAGACATTTTGGAATAAACAAGATAATTTTTTTTTCCTTCTGTCTCCTCAACTTTCTCCTTTTGTCCCTATGGAGCCATCCAAAAACATGACCCAATATCTCAGTGGCGTTATTGGGCCGTTTTTAAGCATGGCTTAAAATAAGTCATTATAAGGCAACCAGGCAAACCAGGTCACAGCCTCACCCATTTATCACCAGCAGGAGCAGAGGCTTAGAACCAAGTGATTTAAGATGACAACCAGCGCTTGAAAAGTCTTTTTCCATGGTTTTCCATATATACAAATGTTGAAATTATAATGAAAATATATTAATGAAAAGGTCAAACCATGTCATTTCCACAGATACAAATACCAATACTGTTCAAAAGTTTTGTTTCATTAAGATTTTTCTTTTTTACGTATTAATGTCTTATGCTTATCAAGGCTGCATTTATTTAATGATAAAAAGTAATAGTGAAATATCATTACACATCATTAAATGTTTTATTTAATTCAGTTTTAATATCCAATATATTCTTATGAAGGCAAAATTGAATTTTTCAGCAGTCATTACTCCAGTCTTCAGTGTTACATGATCTTTCAGAAATCATTATGTTCTAATATTTGGTGCTCAAGAAACATGTTTTATTATTAACAACTTTGAAAACTATTGTGCTGCTTAATATTTTTAATATGGAAAATGTAATACTTTTTTCAGGATTCAATGGTGAATAGAAAGTTCAAAAGAATCTTTTGTAACACTATAAATGTATTTATTGTCACTTTTGTTCAGTTTAATGAGTTTTATTCTTAGGATTAATCATTTTGGATCCATGTATACAAATCTGTATGTTTCATGATTCAATATGATTTCATTCAATTTGAAGTAGAGAATACAGTTATATATACAGCTGAATATAATTTACTGAATATATATATATTACTAAAGTAATCAAACCATGAAAATAAAGTACACTTTAAATTGAAATATTAAAGATATGCCCAATAAGTTGTATTAAAAACCTAAACTAAGCATGTTTTTTAGGGGTACCAACATTATACACACTACATTCCAATATGCACTATATTTCTATACACTATATTAAAAACAATATTTGGACATTTTGTGAAAGCCAGAAACTTTTGTCTTTTGAGAGCTGTAAAATTCAATGACTTGTTAATAGCAAATGAAAGTGTTTTCGTCAAGGGGCCTTTCAGTACTTTCAGTACTTCGGTAATAAGGTCAGGGTGGGTGTCAGATGTTAGTCTCACATTTACTCCACTAAAACCACAAAAGAAAGACAAATTACTGTGTTTATTCCCATAAGAAACCACGGAGGAAGAGAAATGGACAGTTTTATTTCAGCAAGACTCAAGGAGGAGGAAAGATCATTACATTCAATTCCACTGGAAACCACAACTGTCTGAAAAATGCAGTTAGAGTTGCTTATTGCTACAACTCTATCTACACACACACACATTGTAATCATTGTGTGTGTGTGTGCGTGTAGTTAGAGTTGTAGACCCTATTACCGAAGTACTGGTGATAGCTTTGGATTCATTAGCTATGCAGGAAACATCTTAATTAATTTTGATGATGACAGTGTGACTGTCCTTCCGGAAAAGTCCACATCGATTCATAAACAAACTATTGAGATTCAAAATGAATGATGCAGTGCCGCAGACATTAGCCTGTGAATAACTAAATAATTATTTTCTGAGATTTTGAAATATAAGAAAATAATGTTCTTGGTCCTAAAAGTGTGAATTGTTTTGATAAATGTTTATTTTCTTAGATATCACTTTAGATGGAAGTTTCCTTTTAGTTTTTTTTTTTTATCATTATTGCTCTTTCTGTACCAGAAGCATACTGATTTATCAGTATGATAAGCCATCATTTCTGTTCAGTATGGATAGGAAAAGCCTCCAGCAATATGAATAAAATGAACTTAAATGAACATTTAACATCATGATTGCAACTGACACAATAATTCAATCCCATACAATGTAGTAAAGAAAATGAAAAAGTATTTTACTTTTTAAAAAGTTATAGGCACTTTGAAAAACATTGACATCTCTTGTAAAAATGCAATGCCCTGATGAGTTACAATCATGATATACAGTAAGAAAATGTAATTAAATTAACATTAAAACAAAATGGAGAAAACATTGTATACAAATGAGTCTAAAAACCTTTAGTTTTAGCTACAAAGAGAGAGAGACAAGATAAAGAGATTATTGGGACATGGCTTTACAAAGTAAGCCAATTTATACAAGCAATACTGCCTTGAATTAGCAGGTAAAGACTCAATTAGCTTTCATTTTTGCACAGAGGAGATTTGGCTGCATAAATTAGCATGCATTCATCGGCAAAGTGTCAGTAGCAAAGGACAGCTCCCATATACTGCAGCCAATCTCTGTCATTGCCGCGACAGCGCAATATAGACGTCCGGCCGGACTTTGTGTTTGAGCCGAATGGACCGGTGTCACTCAGAGTGTGACACAGGAACGGTAGAGGTGCCCAGGGGACGGCCAGTCGCCGATGTCCTGAAAAGGTCAACTTGACATAGGCAGAGTCCCATCGACCTGTCCCAGGTCCGGCCAAGGGAAAATCAGATAAACTTAAGACCACTCATCGATCCTCAGATACACAGCACAAATGTTGGCCCAGCTCAAATATCTTCACGGTACATATCATTAAGAAGCGAGTCAAATCAAGAGTCACGCTGTATAATATGAAGTGTACTTTATGGATACGACAAAGAACTGAGAAAACGAGAATTCAAACAGCTGATAAAAGCATCACAATAATCGACAAGTAATGTAAGTAATCAACAAGCTGCATGTTTGTAATAAGCAAATCCATCATTAAGACCTCTTTAACTTCAAACTCTTGCTAAAATACAAGTCCTCAAAACAGGTCTAGACTAGTATGTCAGTGGTTTTTGATGTGAGAGGAGAACAGGGCATGGACTTTTTCACTGGAGGAAGCATTATTATGGATTATGGACTCATATTTTGGCCAGAAGCAACAGTTTAAAGTTAAAACACCTTAATGATGGATTTGTTCCTTACAAACACTAATATTTTCACTTCACAAGATATTAATTGATGGACTGGAGTCATGTGGATTGCTTGTGGATTATTGTGTTGTTTTTATCAGCTGTTTGGACTCTCATTCTGACGGCACCCATTCACTGCAGAGGATCCATTGGTGAGCAAGTGATGTAATGACTTGTCGGAGGCAGTTTGGCAATTCCAATGTAGGAACAAATTCATCTACATCTGGTCTAAGGGTGAGTAAATTTTCAGCAAATTTTCATTTTTGGGTGAACCATTCCTTTAAAAATGGAAAAGAAAATGAATCTGATAAATTGATCCATGTGATTTCCATGTGTAAACACGAATTACCAGATGGTCAGAAACTAATGGAGACGTTCTTATTGGGACAGACTGTATTTCAACTACAAGTTGGCTCAAGCCAACACAGTTTATTCTCTTCATTAGTGCTCTCCATATGTTCATTTGGAGTGTGAAAGGGGAGAACTTGTGGAATTACAACAGGAAGCCTGTGCGTTCAACGGAAGAAGCTGTCTGCATGCTGACCACTGCATTATTTTTATCAGTCCTCACACCTTTGTCTTTGTCAGTGCATTTGTGTCTGTGTATAATTTTGTAAAGGTGGCTGATAAACTATTTCTCTGTGATGCATGCAAGGCAAAGGTGCACCCTTCCTGTCAGTCTAACGAAAGTCACATGTGCGTTATTTTTCAGTCAACTTCTGTAATCTGCACAAGAGGAAGAGTCTGCCATTGTGTTGACGTGCATGTGCCTGTGTGCATCCTAGATTCTTGTTGGTTTTCTGTATACACATAAATTACATCTTGGGGAAATGACAGCATGAACTTCATGATAACAGGTCAAGGTTACAGTCACTGCATTGCACACACACAAAAAACACACATGCCCAGAACGTCTCACGTGACTGGTTCAGAGCAGCTGGTGCCGCAGTAATTTAATCACAGTGCCGTCACTTCGTAATTATGGCAATTAACAGGACTTATGAGTACTTGTAGGTCTGTTTTCATACGGTTTGAGCATCAAACCATGTGCAGAATGGCAATTCCAAACACATAAAACACAGATGTGTTTGTTTAATGTGGTGTGCATAAGAAATGTAATGAAAGAGATCCCACCCTTTGCCATCCCACATGGTTCTGGGTTGAACTTTGACCCTAAAGATTTCATAAAATGAAAACTTCAGTTCAAGATTTTTTTGGTTTATATCTATTAGCACTGTCTCTCATCTTTTTAAGTGGGAGAACTTGCACAATTGGTGGCTGACTAAATACTTTTTTCCCCCACTGTATATGCTACTGTACTCTCAAAACTGAATAAAACAATCCTTTAGCAGATATATGCATTTCAAATGTATATTATTTTCCATTTTGTGAAAATGGGCTGAAAAAATTGATGACTCCTTCTGCATTGCACAGATTTTTGTCCAATCAAATGTCTCAAGAATGAGAATGTCCCTCTCCTCACAAATGACCTGCAAGTAGCAAATAAAGCTTACTGGCAAATAAAAAGGAACAATCTCTTTGATATATTAAGATCTCAATGATCTTGTTTTTAATATAAGTAAAACAGAAGAGATTATATTTGGGTCTACATCTGATACTTATATAACGCCTGTTTTTATTCATAATGGAAAAATCAGACAGGTTAAAACATACAAGTATTTAGGAGTGATGATTGACGATATGTTATCATGGAAAGATCATATTGATGCTCTCTGTAAAAGAACAAAGCAGAGAATCTACTTTCTTCGTCGTTTTAGGTCATTCGGAGCAAGAAAGCAGATTCTTCTGTTGTTCTTTATGTCTGTGATAATGAGTGTACTGCAATACTGCAACTCCATTTGGTATAGGAGTTTGTCTGTTATGCTAAAAACAAAGCTGTTCAATCAATTAAAAATTTGCTCAAGGATTGTAGGTCAGCCCCTTGAGAAGCTCTATGATTCAGCTTATTATAATAATTTGTTAGGACTGGCTAACAAGATAGTTTCTGGCCCTAATCATGTTCTGCATAATGAGTTTGAATTATTATCATATCATATCATATCATATCATATCATCATATCCAAATTACCTATTTAATTGCACATACATCATCCCATTAAAGAAAATGTGTTTAATAATTTTCATAGGCATTTTGTTAGCATATATTAATGCCATTTTAAAAAATTTACAAAATATGAACAATGAGGTTTCTATTAAGGAATATTACAAGCTAAATAACTGATTTAATTCACTACACAGTCTAAAATATAGGCTGTGTATAAAATCATTTTTTTTAGACCTTTCCTCTGGTAAAGAAAGTATTCGAGATCATATGAAGAGTTCAGATGCAAAAGCCACTAAATGCCATCTGAAATTTTCGTCTAAAATTAGCATTTTTATCACCTATATTTATGTTCAGTTATTTCACTTTAATTGCATAGAAAAGGACATTGCCATTAGAGTAAAATTACTGAACCTAAACATAGAAGCCTGTTAAAAATGCTAATTTTAGATGAAAATTTCAGATGGCACTAAGAGGCTTTTGCATCTGAACTCTTCATATCTAGCAATTTAAAACATCATGAATGGGTTTTCACACTCCATGTGAGAGTTATCACATTCTAAATGGCAGTAAAGTTAGTGGAACACCGTCAGTTTTTTTCAATCATAGCATCATCCTAAAATTATAATACTCCAATAGATATAAACGGCCCATCCTCGCTAGGCATTTCGTGGCTGCAATGTCTGGGCGCGCTGTGAAACGCTGAAATTAATGGGGGCAGACATATTCAGTCCATAAGGTTAAGTGTTTGTAATAGTCCGGAGCATTTGTTTATTGACATGCCTCAGTTTAAGGACCTTATTTAGACCATCGCAATACTACATGTCGGAAGCGATGCATTTACTACCTCGTGGCAAACTGAATTATAGTTTGATGTGAGGTCGCGCATCATCACACTCGGAGGCGCGCAGTGAACTTTTCACCTGTCAGCGCGCAGCGCGCCCCCAGCATTTCTCTAGTCTGCGTTAAATGTTGTTGTGGGACACCTAGTGGTTAAAGGGAAGAGAATCATGGTGAAAATGTCATGCAGTGGAATGACTGTTATGGATTCCTTCACTATTGTTGTCACATTAGCAACAGTAATTCGAGATAAATTGTAAGATAAATCTGTCCATTATAATGATAAATTGGCAGTATTATTGGTTTTGTTTGCAGGTCTGTTTAGGAGTTTGGCCGAATAAAAGTACTATGCTCTATATAATTTTCTTTCCAGTCTCTCTCGCGCGTATAGTATGTAATCTTATGTCATAATTTTTCGTTTTAATTTTTTTAATTTTTATTTTGCCAACTCCCTACTCCCCAACATTGGTTTAAAAAAAACGATTATTGGGCAGCTGTTTTCAAGCTTTTCTTTTTCTATCGTTCTATTTATTTATTTATTTATTTAGTATTTTAGATGTAAATCTGCTTTGTTACTACTATAGGCTATTCATATTTTGTATTACTAGCCTATGTCTATGACACTCCAGATACAATGAAAACAGGACGCGGACAGGTAAATAATTGGACGTGCACAGTCCTTTGTCAATTTTCCATTAGGTGGCACTAGAGATCTTATATTGGACTATGAGGAGTTGTCAGCATTTAGATGGGGAATATAGGCTACTATCAGGAGCTACTAACTAATTCACTAGAAACAGGTTTAACCATGTTTTGATTTTAGGTGGGTAAGATTAAAAACAAAACATTAATACTTATTACATGGCCAAATTAAATTTCAGTTCAAAGTTAATCTACTTATGTCTGAGTTTAGCTATTTAGTGTAACAAATTCCTTTAAACAGGATATATCGTCTGGCTTTCTGTGAAACACACTAATATCAATGGATGGAATAATTCTGTAATTCTCATTTGCTACTGAAGCTTGGAAACAATTAGTCTTTGCATCAGGGTCTGGGACAATTTGAGTGGGTAGGCCTTCTCTCCCTTATGGCTGACGGGACCTACAGTTAGTGTCTTTATAAATAATTACATTTAAACAAAAAATTAATATTGAAAATTATTGTGAGAAGTGGCTCAGTAGCTAAACAATGATATGACACGTGTCCTATGCAAATGAGAGACAGATTCTGTGAGGGTCTCCGTTTGACTGCATGTGTCTCTGAATGACTTGAAAGATGTGAGTCAATGATGCAGGCAGCAGCACTGAACTCATTCGCCGCTCACATCCTGTCTGACAGACACTCCATCATTCTGACAGCTGTCGCTTTTATCGGCTTCCGCTCGGCACGCACACACACACACACACACACACACACAAACAAACTGCCTGGTGTGAATGAAGGATATGGATGTTGGAAATACTGTAGAAATAAAATGGAATTCTGCTCATGTTTTGTGCAAATGTTTATCTCTGTGTAAATGTGCATGTGTGGGTTTACTTGGCTATAATTTGAGAACAAATTTGTTCCCACCAGATAACCTGACAAAACCTTCTCTTAGGAACATCATCAATACCAAAAATTATTCATACATTAAATAAATGAATACACACATATTTATCTATAACAATATCTCTATCTATCTATCTATCTATATAGATAGATATCCATATACTGTATATCTTTGTCTTCAGGCTTATCATGTATATTATATATAATAATAATATAAAAAATAATATATATTGTAATATATATATTTACTTCAGTTATTCTGTTATATTCACCAATCCCCGGCACGCACACACACACACACACACACACACACAAACAAACTGCCTGGTGTGAATGAAGGATATGGATGTTGGAAATACTGTAGAAATAAAATGGAATTCTGCTCATGTTTTGTGCAAATGTTTATCTCTGTGTAAATGTGCATGTGTGGGTTTACTTGGCTATAATTTGAGAACAAATTTGTTCCCACCAGATAACCTGACAAAACCTTCTCTTAGGAACATCATCAATACCAAAAATTATTCATACATTAAATAAATGAATACACACATATTTATCTATAACAATATCTCTATCTATCTATCTATCTATATAGATAGATATCCATATACTGTATATCTTTGTCTTCAGGCTTATCATGTATATTATATATAATAATAATATAAAAAATAATATATATTGTAATATATATATATTTACTTCAGTTATTCCGTTATATTCACCAATCCCCTACATGTGTAGACTTGTAAAATGTTATAATATGAGATGTTAAGAGTAATTTGCATATTTTAAATATTGTTTTATTTTTGTTCACATTGTTCTTAAATTGTTGGTCTATTTAGTACCGATGTTAATAATTCAGTGTTTTTAATGACCATTTTTTAAAGAACCTGTAATAATGCTGTAAGATCTCTATCTATCTATCTATCTATCTTTGTTAAACTTTCTAGCTAATACCTATTAGGGATACACAATATATTGTAATCATATTGATTATCGGCCAGTATTACAGATTTTATTTATTCAAAGGTATCTGTCAATAGTGGATATTTAACTAATAATTTAACAACACTGTTAAATGTAATGTTTTGCAAATCTCAACATGATTTTCATTTTAACGCTGTGATGCCTAAATTCACTTACTGCATTTGCATTTAAAACAATTCATATTTAATATGATATATCAATATAAATTGTATATGATTTATGTTTATATATAAACAATATAAGTCTATGCTATGCAGTCTTTTAAATAGCTTAGTAAACATTTGTGTGTGTGTACTTGTTAGTATAAAAGACAGGCTGCTCTACACATGACACAGCGGGCATCAGACTTCCAGAAGCCCTTTGGGCCAGGGGTCTCATTCCTGCATCCTGCACTCTTCCTTCCTTTTCTCTTCAATCTCATTTTCACTTTACCTTATGCTTTCCCTCATGTCCTCCTCCCCTAGCTGTCACTCTCACAGCTTTCTCACTCTCTCCTTTTCTATCTCTTTTTCTCCTCTGTGTTTTATGTTGCTCAAAGAGAGAGCACTGTCAGCATGGTAGAAGTTAATGCTGCACCATTACAGCTCTGCCACCTATTGGGGGAATCTTCCAGCCACTGACAGGGCAGTTTTATGTCTGCAGACTCCCTCTGTGTCTGAGAGAAGCTGCCCTCTGAATGACATTGCATACTCATTCTAAATGTATTATGATAATGAGCTACAGAAGAGCACATTGTAATTATTTTGACAACAGCAGGGGGAAGCATGTTATTAAGCTCATCCTGTTACCTCTCCTCCCCCTGTCTTTCTTTCTCCCCATATCTTGCTCCTCCTCTCTCTCTCTTTCTCTCTGAAAATTTCAGTTTGAAAAGGTTTAATCAATAAGAGCAAAATACAAACATATTGCTAAAAAAACACTGATAGCCCGCAACATGATGTAGCGTTTGTGTGTGAGAGCAAGAATGAACGTGTGTGTATGTGCACATTTAAGTGTAGAGTGATAGATGGTCGACAGGCTACATGGCAGCTCATTTCCTCCCGACTGGCAGAGAAAGATGTTACGGAGTTGCTACAGCAACTGCAGCCTGTCAGCTTGACAGACAAAAAGATCTCTCTCTGTCTTTCTTTTGTTCTCTCCTTCCCTTCTCAGGTAGGTGATGAAGTGCTGCCTTGAATCAGAGGATGACAGACTGATGGGAGATTTAAAAGGCTGCTGTACAGCCTAAAATTCCTACTTAAACTGACCCATGAATAATGCATTCATGTGCACTCGCACAGACACACACACAAACACACACAGAGAGAGAGAAAGCCTACACAAGCTCTTGTCTTAATCAAGCACAAACCACAATATACATTTGCAAATTTAAGTATGCCAATTATTTCTTCATCACAATCAGTGATTTCCTTTCTGATCAACATCAGTTTTTCCTTCCTGTGCAAAATAAGGCTGGTAATGGTTGCTGGCTTTATGCAGCCCATTTATTCAGAAGCTATTTGGAACGTATGCTTGTATGGTTGAAACATCACTTTTAATTTTCAGTTTTTGTTAAAGCATGTCATATATTTTATTAAGTAGATTATTTGGCTCACATTAGCATGCTATGATGCAAACAAACTGTTCATGCTTGGATTATATTTCTAGGGGCAGGTCTGGCTGCGAATGGTAGTGGTTCTACCCCTTATCGCTGCACAAAACACTTCTGGCACTTAGTAATTTGCTGCATGTGTGTGATATTTACATATGTGATGTGATGCAGAGAGTCTTACCTTAGGTCTAGTTGCAGGAAACTGACTCCTCCCCTCTTCCCCCACAAGGCCAGTGCCCTCTACTGGCCGGGTAGTATTTCATGTTCTTCATTAGAGCCTCTCTAAAAGACCAATTTGTCTTTTTAAGCTCTTTAAAATGAACATATCGCTAATTGCTATTCATCTTTCAGGCTTATCATGTTCTGATCATATATTTAAAATATTTTTATAACTTGTAATTCATGTCTCAATGGATGTACTTTTGGTAGCCTACTACAATTAGAGTAATTGTACATGTCCAAATTTATCTCTTTGGGTGTGATTCCCATAGACACAAAATTATTCTTAAAACGACTTCTGTTGGTGTTACCCAATGTCTTTAATATTAGGAATATCATATTTCTGACATGGAAAAAAAGTCCAATTTAAATTTTACCATTATTGAGTAGCTTAACCCCTTTAATGCCCATTTGTATTTTAGACCTAATTTTACTAAATTTGACTAAATTTTCATAGAAGAAAATTTCTCTACAGACTTCTGTTGTATTCAATGCAGTGAACACACTTACCATAAGCTTAAATACGCTGTTTGTTCCACTGAAATGCAGTAATAACAGGTCCATGTACGCTGCATAAACAGGTTATATAAGTGAATCTACCAAAACTTGCCCCACTTTCACACATCTGACCCTTTTAATTCATCTTTATGTAGCATCTTAGGCGGCGATAGGCCACAAAAGACCTAGTAAGCATAGCCTGCTGCCATTTCACATGCCCCGATATTAAAAGCATTTTAATTATTCGCTGACACTATGTAGCCCTAAAGAATATGCCCCTCAACCTCTAAAGGCCCGCAGTCATATCGCCACGGTCATGAACTGATTTCATATGAGCACGCAGAGACAATTAAACCTCATCTGCCGCTTTGCCTATCTGCTGCGCGGGGCTTCATTTAACGACCATTTGTCTCCATGATGGATTTCCTATTTTTACCGACAGCAACCGAGTCAAGGGACGCGTGAATTATAGATGTGGGGGCTCAGCAGCTCGCGGTGAAATACTGTCACGGTGAAGAAGAGAGAGAGGGCTCCTGCAAAAAAAAAGAAAGAAAGTGGACAGCGGCTGTTTTTCAGCTCACGTTTCTCTTGAGAAGGGCGTTTATCACCGGGGTCGCAGGAGGTGATGTATCGTCACGAGGGCGAGCGAAAGAATGGCAGCATAATTATGGCATTAAAAGAGAGGCTGGACACAAAGCGAGAGGACCGTAATTTAAATTGTTTTGTTTCCCTGGTGCTGGATTCTGCCCTTGAGTGACATACTGAAATTGGAAGCAGTTATTTATGTCTTCACACTAATTGGAGAATTTAATAAGGTCTCTGAAAGGCAGTCTCAATTTTCGGCTATTCAGTAATAGATTGTCTATCTCTTCTCTTCTCTCCCTTTTTTTCCTCATTTGTTCTTTTTTTGTGTGTATCTCTTGAGTGATGCCTGCCATCAGGAACCATCTGTGCAGCCCAGCCCACAATGAACGTCATTTCCTGCACTTGCCAAGGCTGTCATGCTTATTCTATTTAGCTTGATGTTAATCAAGAAATCTCTTTTAATGTATTCTAATTGGACTGGCTGTTCTGCATCATGTTTATGTGTGTGTCCAGTGTCCGTATCTCATCATGAATGAAAGAGGGGGTAAAACAAGGAGAGAGCAGAACAGATGGTCTCCCTCGCCTTTCCTCTCTAAGTCCCTCGGCCTCTCTCCCCCATTAGTCTCTCAGTCGGTTACGCACATTTGCTCTTCCTATGTCTGCATCCCTCTCTCACTCGTTCCCTCTTTCATTATCAAATAGGAAATACGATTACATTCTGCTGCCTTGCAGCTGCATCATGCACACTTTTAATAATATGTTTCTGTGCATGACTAACAGCCATTACAAGTCACTTTGTTACATCATTAACTAACCATGAGAATAATGTTTGTCACAATAAAAGCTGCTGTAAATATACTTGTATTTATTGGGTACTGTGTTATGCAGTGTGAGGGATTGCTCATGCCAAAGAGGAGCTGTAATAGAATCTATAACCTCTTTAATGAGCGTTGAATCTGAGTTGTACTTCAAGATAATGCTCATCAGTTTTTTTTTTAATTCAAGGAAAACGTAAAAGTAAACAAAGGTAAGCCAGTGCTATCATCAGGGGGGAAACTAGAAACACTGTCTTGAGACCAGTGATGAAAAGCAACCAATGAGTTCCCAACCTGAAGTACTTAAAAACATGTAAATTATTATGAATCTACTGTTATATATAATACTACATGTTTAATAGGGTACATAGTATAATATTGCATACTAATACTGCATATGCAATATTGCATTTAGAACATGCAATATTACAGTGAAATGTAAACTTAATAATTTACAAATACCCCCTAAACCTGTTTAAACATTTTACAGTCCTAGCAAGAAATCAGATCAAATTTGGTTGGATTTGACCACAGCTGCAAAGTATGCTGGGTAACCCATAGTGCTATTAATTAAAGAATATTGCAGATTCAAAACAAGTTATGCTCAATCAACAGCACAGTGCTGATTGCCATAAAATTAAAAATGTCCTTTTACTGAATTACAGTGTGCTACGTTGAATGAAAGTGAATGGGGCAAATCTGTAAACATTAAAACATAAAAGTATATAATTTTTAGTGTGAAAATTATAGTTATATCTAATTATTTAATTTTAAAACAACCATAAAAAAACAAGAACAACAGGTCAAATCATAGACAATTTTAAGTGCTTTTATAAAATTATAAGCTTCATGTTTCTACTTTAGTTCAATTATTTCCCTTTTAAATGCCTCATTGTATGCTTTGTGGTAGCATTCCATCAATTTGGTCTTATTTCTATGCATTTTCATGAAATGTGAGCGTAAGTTTAACTTCTCTAATGAATGTCTATTAACAAAATGAACTGGAAAATGTTTTATTACTTATATTAATTATATTACTTTTATTAAACTCACAACAATTTGTATCCTTGTCTGTATAAAGAAATAAGTAACTTGTAACTCTTACAATCTTGATTTTTGCTTTAAAAAATGCTGATTTTGTGGTAATATTATGCTACAAATGTATCATTCCTTGAATGATAATGCTAAATTATATATTTAATATAATATCAGTTGAAATCAAATGAACACATTTTAAGTTTGATAAAGGGATATCTGAGCTGTACTGATGGGTTGGGAAACACTGATATAGCCTACACATATTGGGCCGTGCTACACATATTGGGCCGTGGGGAGGGAGGCCCACCCATTTAAACCAGGCCTCTGAAATAACCACTAAATCCTTAAAAGTAAAGCGTTCGATTTCTCACAGACTCTCATTTTCTTTGCCTTTTTATTTTATGGGGGATTTTGGCCAAGCCACAGTGGGGTATATCCTACATGCCAGCACACTCCTGAACTCAGAGCTGTTGTCATAGCAACAGAAACCCCACCTGCTCAGTAGCTGTCAGCCCAAGGTTAAGAGCCAATAAACCAGAGAAACATAGCAATTACTGCACAATATAACACACATGCACACGCACACACAAAGTAATCCATCTGTTCCTTCTCCCCAGTTGATCAGTAGCAACTGGGTTTGGATTAAGTTCACCCATCAGGGTCCATTAAGGAGTGTTCATTTAGACGTGTTACGGCAGTTTAACCAATGAACACCAGGGAAGTCTTTATGGGAGGTTTGTGGCAATGGAGTGACCGCCATGTGCTATTTCAAAGCAAATGATTAACATGATAGGTAAGGGTAATCGCAATGGGGTTATGTTTTGATGTAACCTTAAAATATGAGACACAGATCATAATACAAACATAATTCAGAACTCTAGAATAAATGTATTTCAAAACACCACCAGCCTTAAACTGATTAAAGTCTTCACATTTGAAACAAACAAACAAACTATCCTCATAAAGTGAATCTTTAATCTAGTCAATAGGCCTCATGTAGTTTCTGATATTGGGTATAAAAGGGCAGATGTGGCTGATTTATCACAGTCTCTGTTTTACTTGATGGTTAGCTTACCAGCCAGCCAGTACAAATGGCCAATCCTTGTCATCTCAGATATCAAAATCAGATGTGGCAGTGATTGGTGAGCTGAATAGAGAGTATGAGCATGTGACTGTGCTGGAGGTGCGTTTTATTGCTGTGTGAGGGGAACGATTAGCTGGCGTTGCACAGCAAGAAGAATCCAATTCGTTCAGTTGTTTAATCCATCAGCCCGAGTTGAGTTCTGATCAACGTATTGATGGACCGCAAGGCAGTGACAGCCATTCAGTGGTATTACAAGACTCTGCTATTGGCCTCTGGAACATGGCACTCATTTAAGTGGTTTATTTTATAGAATAATAGAAAAATTAAGCGAAAAATGACGTGTCCTGTTTGAAGAGCAAGTTCATTCAGAGTGAAAGGATCCTTCTAACTCTATTGTAACCCATTTTTGCTGCTCTGATCTGGCTCCGTCTTTCCTACCGGCCATATATAGTCCTCCCTCTCCCTCTCTCTTTGTTTCTCTAAGCCTCCATTATCGGCTGTGGGGAGTCAGGTAATCAGTGCTGATTAATTCTCTTTATTGTTGGTCGTTTGTCTGCAGAGTCTGCACTGTCTTTTCCGCTCAGCCTCACTATGAAAGAGCCGGTGATAAATGACCATCTCTCCCATCACCCAACCCCACTATCACCACAGCAACCCCTGCTCTGCCTAAGTGCTTTTGATTAGTGACCCATGACTTGAAGGTAGAGGTGGCTTTTTGTTTTATTTCCTAATGCGACCAGTTTCAGCCCCCTATCATGCCCTTAAGGACTTATTTGGTGCTCAGACACTTTGCACACACTCCTATAATTGTTGCTCATAGATTGAACAGGGAGACGAGAGTGATAATTAGGTGTCTGCATGAGTAATTGAAGCATTTAACAAATGCTTGGTTTTTGCATTAATTTATGATTATGAACTTACATTTTGACATATATAATAAAAATATAAAAATACTGATATGAATCTAAAAATATATTTTATATTTTCTATATATTTTTTTATATTAATTATAAGTTGTAATAGTTAACCTAACATATATAAAAAATCATCATATGTTATTATATAGTGTTTGTAACCGTTTATGATTACACATTATGTTGAATGTTAATGTCTTGTCTGTCTATCTATCTTACATTTTTACAGTTATATTTTTTTGTATTGGTTTATGATTACATTGTATATTATAGACATGTATATATACATATACAGTATATATCATAAACAATCATTAACATAACGGGTTACGTGTTTAGTTGACATCACAGTGATGGTGATTGGCAGTGACAGAGATTGGTGAGGTTTTGTGAGTCTGGTGATCTGGATGACAATACTGAAAGTGTTTATCGGCTGCTGCTAGACGCTGATGAATCTGCACCTACGCAGATCGAACAAAACCCCCCAATCAGACCACCGGTTTCAACCAAACATTTTGGTCAAAAACTTCATCCCTCATTTATTGAGAACTTAATCTCTCTCTTAAACAACAATTAGATACTAAAAAATGCTGTGTTGTGAGAGGAGAGAGGAGGAGAGAGAACAAAAGAATCATTTAGCATGTGTGGCCAGGTTAAGTGCAACATCTACCTTTAATCTTTCAAACAAGTAGTCCAGAGGAAATGTAAACATGGTTGTATCCAGCTTTCATTTAATGTTCTGGCATGATTATAGATGCATAAAACATTTAACCAAATCCATCTAGTTTAAGCAATTTACATAATCTAAATAACACTGGGGTGTTATTATAGTGAGACAGAGGCACACACCTTTCACAGTCTGAGTCACAGCATGTTTTGCTGTCGTCTTCTTGATGCTGTTCCTCTACAGGGAAACGGGTATACCCGACACACCGCTGTATTGCCTGTGCAACCGTGTAATGAGTCTGTCCCTGTGCACACGCATCCATTTTTGCAATGCTCAGCGGTGACTGCAAGAACAGGTGCAGCAGACTGTCTGACAGCAGTAATGGTGTCTGTAGAACTCTATGAACACAAACATTTAAATAAAAAACTGGTGATAAGACTATTTAAACAATCCATTTAAAAACATTAAAGGGGTCATATGATGTTGCTAAAAAGAACATTATTTTGTGTATTTGGTGTAATGAAATGTGTTTATGCGGTTTAAGGTAAAAAAAACACACATTATTTTCCACATACTGTACATTATTGTTTCTCCTCTATGCCCCGCCTTTCTGAAACGCGTTGATTTTTACAAAGCTCATCGGTCTGAAAAGCGAGGTGTGCTGTGATTGGCCAGCTATCCAGTGCGTTGTTTTTGTACCTCAAGCGTGTGACGGAAATGTTACGCCCCTTACCCTACTGTGATGATGCCCTGTCAGGTCGGAGCGATGATTCAAAAACATGAAAACCCACTATAAACGAGGCATTTGTTGCATCCAGTGGGGACATAATTACAGATTATAATGACTTATACCGTCTTTTTACACGTTGCATTGCATAGACCAAACAAAGTAGTTTCGCTTTCACAACTAAACACACAGCGCCACACACGGCGGGCTTGAGTGAGCAGAGGCCAGCGGCTAGAGTGAAGAACGGCCGGCGGATTCGACGAAGGTGCGTCCGGTGGGCTTGCGGCAACCACATGTGACAACCCTGGGCTGGACTCCGCT
>NW_015505504.1:951676-952407 GCF_001515645.1 Sinocyclocheilus grahami
ATAAAAAAAAAAAAAAAAATTTTTTTTTTTTTTTTTTTACCAGTTTGCTTTGGAATTATTTTTTTTATAATATAAAATATATAATTTACAAAATATATACTGTCTCAAGAAATAATGCACTGCATATAAATATGAAAAATATCAAAATAAAACATACAAAGTTTTTGCCTCCTTCCTGTTTTTTTTAAAGGGGTCATATGATGTTGCTAAAAATAACATTATTTTGTGTATTTGGTGTAATGAAATGTGTTTTAAGGTATTAAGGTAAAAAAAACACACATTATTTTCCACATACTGTACATTATTGTTTCTCCTCTATGCCCCGCCTTGCGTTGATTTCTGTGATTGGCCAGCTATCCAGTGCGTTGTGATTGGCCGAATAGCTCAAGCGTGAGACGGAAATGTTACGCCCCTTACCATATTGTGATGCCCTGTCCAGCCGGAGCGACAATTCAAAAACACGAAAACCCATTATGAATGAGGCATTTGGTCGGAGCGATGATTCAAAAACATGAAAACCCATTATAAACGAGGCATTTGTTGCATCCAGTGGGGACATAATTACAGATTATAATGACTTATACCGTCTTTTTACACGTTGCATTGCATCGCGTAAACATAAACCATGTCTGCATTTGTGATCAGAGAAATGACAAACAACAAGCGCTACTCTACACTGCTCAAAACTCGCATTTGAATCATCAGTGGCAAATTATTTAAATATGAAAACG
>NW_015505504.1:952482-981944 GCF_001515645.1 Sinocyclocheilus grahami
GCTGCACACATCTGAATATTTGGGTTGAACTGTTCTGGAACAGTGTTGTAAATACAACTTAACCACTGATTTCTAGTCGTGTCCTCTTTTGGAAGACCAAACAAAGTAGTTTCGCTTTCACAACTAAACACACAGTGCCACACACGGCGGGCTTGAGTGAGCAGAGGCCAGCGGCTAGAGTGAAGAACGGCCGGCGGATTCGACAAAGGTGCGTCCGGCAGGCTTGCGGCAACCACATGTGACAACCCTGGGCTGGACTCCGCTTCGTCCACGGTGAAAGCCGATCCAGTGATCCACAGCGCGAAGTTGATGTATTTGCTCAGCAACCAGCACGGATCAGCTCGAGGCATGATGAAGCGGATATCGTCCTCTTTTGGAAGGCCAAACAAAGTGGTTTCTCTTTCACAACGAAACACAGCGCCTTCACAACATGGCGGCGGCGAGAATAAAAGTTACGCCTTCTTTCTTTGCGTGAACATTTGGGCGGCGTTATGCAAGTCTTCCCACATCGTGACGTAGATATGTGGGGGCGTGTTAGAATGAGCTGTTTTAGGTAGGCGCGGTTGACTCTTAACTTTTATAAAGAATATCTCTTTGGATTTGAGACTTTAGTCTTAGCAACTTTACAGATCTTCTTTATGCACCAAGAGCTTGTAACACTTGAAAGAGAAAGAAAAATTTAAATTGCATCATATGACCCCTTTAAATGGATTTGATGACAAAAATGTTAAATGTGACAAAGAATAAATATTAAAAGGAGAATAAAAGAATAAAAAGGTTAAGCAGATGAGAAAAAACAATGCTCTACAAAAATTCTAATTGAAATTTTTCTTCTAATTAATAAAACAAATCTACATTAATCTAACAAACTCTACTTATAGTATTTAAACCATGGTAAGATTCAACACAGATTAAAATATTTTTAAATTAACATATCAAAGATCTTGGGCAATTGTAATACTGTCAAATATATTAATTTCTATTTTAATGTCTATATTTTCTATTCTATTAAATATAGTGAAAATATATATTTTATGCGTGGAAACAAATGCTTTTGGTTAGAGTAAAAAAAAAAAATCTAACCTTTTACAGCGAATGGGTCTCATTCCATCAGCCACTAGATGGCAAAAATACTGCATTTCCTTCATCCCAATCTGAGATCATTATGAACTGACCAATATAGGACATTAAATGCATGGATTTTTTTCTAACCTATTTTAATCAAGTTAATCGCAAATGATAACAAAGAGTGACTGAAGAAACTCACGCCTCAAGGAAATGTTGCAGCCCCCGCATCCGTTGAGTGATCTGGAAATCACTATTGAGATTGAAGAAAGGATTTCCGCGAGGGAGTTTAGGTAACTCTCTACAGAAATAGCAAAGAAAGGGAGAGACTACACTTGTATAAATAATAATAAAATTTTTACATGCAGTTACTTGAAATAAAAACTCAATATTATTACTCTATTTTATTTATTTATTTATTTTTGTAAATAAAAATATAATATTGCCCAGAGTATAATGTCCTCTATATAATGTTAAAATATAATACTGTGTCGCCCAGAGTGTGGGACTGTGATATCCTCAAATTACTTACATAAGCAGAGCATTGTTCTGTAGTTTTTGACGCAGCCAAACAAACTCACTATACCTCCTCCTCACACAAGAGGTCTTCTTCCGGAAACACATACTATTGGTCTACAATAAAAATATATAGTGAACCTAATGCTATCATTGGTTAACATGTGGCACTGAAAAAAATATGTATATAGGCAGAAAGCCAAACATCAATCAGAAAATAAAGTCCGAACAGCAACATTCCACTGTAAGCACAAAATAAACATGTAGCTACTGCACTCACATGAAGACAGATCTCATAGGTGATGTGCGTGTTCCAGAAATCCTCCTTGTGTACCTGAGGATCTCGTACCCATACACTTATAAACTCCTGCAGATAGAGAAAAAGCAAATGTTAGTGTTTATGATCAGTGAAGTGTTTCAAATTGAACAAGGAAGTGACTCAGCAGAAAGTGTGCTTGTATTTTTTCTTATGAGTTACAGTTTCTCCCCTTTTTACTATCAGTTTGATTCAGACTCTGCCCTTTCACCCACATTTCACGCTATCTGGAGTTTTGGAGGGAGTATTTGGTACCAATTTGTAATGTACAGTTGGAATTTCTCAAATTAACACACTTTGTTTCATCACAGCCAACAAACTCATTTGAGGTCAAACAAAACACTTCCCTAAAAAGTGCTAAACATATAAAAGCCATATCAGCTGCACCTGATCTGAGAGACAGTCACTTTACTTATTTTTGAATAAACATATCACAAAATATTAGTCATTTTAATGCAAGCCAGTCTTTATAGTATTGCATGGCTGTGAAAAGAAATTTCCCCAACAAATGAACCAGAAATAACGTCAATGGGCACTGGTGGAATTATGTACTACCAGTTTCCTCTTTAAACATTCCAGACAAAAGGCATGATGCAGTTCAGTTACAAAGTGTAATTAAAAACTTGTTTCCACCCAAGATGCTTTCCTTTTCTTTCTCTGTACCAACAATCAAGTGATCATTGATCTAAAAAAGCATTGGGGGAAAAAAACCTGCAAATACTAACATATTTAATTTTAGCAAAACAGACTTAATTTGCGTTCAAATCTAATTTTTCATGTCAGAGCACCAATCACTAGATAAGACTTAATATTCTACTGTTTGCCCACAGAGTGAAGGTTTCATCTGAAAAATCAGTTTACTATATAGATAACGACCGCTGAGTCACACAAAGTGATGCTGTAGATGAACAGAAACAAATATAAAGACGAAAAGAACACTAACCTTCTTCACTAGGTTTGTGTTTTCCATTGCACAGACTTGACTGAAAAAAAGAGACTGTTTGTCAGTTTGTTTGATTTTTATTGTCATACCAGCATATATGCCTATTTCATGGCAAGATCAATGTATTTTAAAAGAAACAAATAGTAGTAACTTAAAAACACTACTAGTAGTGATGAAAAACAGTAAAGAGTAGTAATGAAAAGCAACAAATGACAGACTGTTTGTTATTGTTGGATCATTTTAGTACTGTGTTACTTGGATCGTTTCGGTTCTAATGCACTTAGGGATAGGAATAGTCTAAAAAACAACAGTGTAAACATGATTACAGATCTCAACAAGACAATGAAAAACATATTTATGATCAATCTGCCATAACTCAGTTTGCTACCAAACACTTTACTGTATAAGTAGTTAAAAAGCAATGTTGACTTTTCATTACTATTGAGCAGAGAAAGCAAGTTGCAGTGATGAATGGGCAATGTGAGACATTAAAACAATAAATCAATCGTATGCTACAGCAAACCCAGATATTCATGTTGGCTCCTTCAATGAAATCAGACTTTGTTTTCCTGTGTATGTTTAGCAATGACATGCTAAGTAAGAGAGAAACAGTTCTAATGGTGAACCATAAAGCAGATCAATTTCACTTTCTTGTGAATTCAAAAATGAAAGTGCCATCAGCATTAATCCAAACAAACAGCCATCAGTGACTTTCATTCATACTCAAGCTAATTCACTTTGATGATAACTTAAGTTAATTACCTTGAGCCTGCCATAACTCAGTTTGCTACCAAACACTTTACTGTATAAGTAGTTAAAAAGCAATGTTGACTTTTCATTAATATTGAGCAAAGAAAGCAAGTTGCAGTGATGAATGGGCAATGTGAGACATTAAAACAATAAATCAATCGTATGCTACAGCAAACCCAGATATTCATGTTGGCTCCTTCAATGAAATCAGACTTTGTTTTCCTGTGTATGTTTAGCAATGACATGCTAAGTAAGAGAGAAACATTTCTAATGGTGAACCATAAAGCAGATCAATTTCACTTTCTTGTGAATTCAAAAATGAAAGTGCCATCAGCATTAATCCAAACAAACATGCCATCAGTGACTTTCATTCATACTCAAGCTAATTCACTTTGATGATAACTTAAGTTAATTACCTTGAGGTGACTGGGAATCTTAGACTAATTGGCCAGGAGACAACAAGAGACCCTGAGCACCCTGGACTGAACTTACGAGATCACGGCTACTTTGACCTGGTTTTGGTTAGTCAAAATATATATATATATATATGCACAGGCTTTATGAGATGTAGCTTCAAAAAATACATTTTGGCAACAAGAGGACACTTTGATTCACCATACAGAAAATCAAGCAGTGAAAACTAAAACTAACGAGAAAATAGAAAACATCTATTCTAAACAACTTCTTTGTATTTTGATGGAATATAGGCCGATGATACGAATCACTTTTTTTTTTGCCCTGAACATGAACACAAAAATGTAATTTGACACATGCGTTTTAATACATACCTCTAAAATAACAAGCCTAACTAGAATGCTATATTTTATAAGCTGCAACCAACGCTGGAAACGTTCAATGACCAGCAAAATGAAAAAATAAAAATATAGTATTAGAAATGTATGCTGAACGGCTACAGTTCTCACTCAAACGAACGACAGCTGTATAAACAACACAAAAGTTTCCCCACTCTACTGTTTCGCCATTATATGATACCTATGTATCTTCTTACGTTATATATTTATTGGGATAGGCTACATTAATTTTTGTTCTCACCGTTTCTGTCGTGTTGTGTCGTGTATCTCTGCCACCGTGGTCCAGGTGTACAGGTGCTCCTGGGACTGATGTGATTGAAAGCGGCAAACTAGTTCGCGTGTGGCAAATGAAAGTTTTTTACTCGCAGTATATGATGTGCGCATGCGCAGCTCTCAACCCTTCGTTCCAGCACTTCTCAGTTTGTTTGTGCTTGTCATGTATAATATCAGCAGGTGCGTTATCATTACACCAAATAAAATGTTATAATGATAACTAACTATTATTAAATAACAATAAACAATATATACGTTTATACTGATTTTGGATTTTTTTTTTAATAAGTTTAATTTTTATTTATGGTAGCCAACACTCTCGGGTCAGGTAGACACCACTGTGACTCCCTCCACCTAAACCTGACTGAGGCTTGATATTTAGAGACCCTCTTAATAAATATAGCTGCTGTTTTAGAGTTCAGAAATGTTTAATGGAATCAGGTCATCATTTGTTAAACCGCATCTTGCAAAACAGTGTTGTTTTCTTTTCTTTTCTTATTTTTACATAAAAGATTAACTATATAGACATGCTGACATGCTTATAGACATGCTGTAACATTCACCAAAATACGCTTCCTTCCCAATACACCCAGAACTTATTACTGGAAAAAAATGGGTCATTCAGAAATCATAATAGTTATGATTTAACCAAATGACCATATAAACAAAAAGCTTCATGTCCCCCCTGGCCATGGGATATCCTTCTAAGGGATCACAGTATTAAACACAAGTGGCTGTAGTTTATTTTTACCACTGTCTCCAGTCATTTCGGTCTGACCAGATAGTTATTCTGTTTTGTTAAAGTGCCCCTGTTATGGGTTAGGAAAGTTCATGTTTTTGTTTTGGGATTCCACTACAACAGGTTGACATGCATGCAAGGTCAAAAAAACATTTGCATTGTCTTATAATATGCATTTATTTTTACCTTATTTGCTCAACGACTCCCAAACGATTCGTTCAACGATTCATTTTTCCAAACCCCTCCTTTGCGTGACCTTAATCTGCGGGAATTGGTCCGATGACCCAGTCTGTTGTGATTGGTCTACTGCGTGCAGCACATGTGAGAAATGGAACGCCCATCAAGTTTTCCCGGGTCTGCGCACGCAACAAGTGGGCGGGCATAAATATGCTAATGTTTCATGTTGACGTCAACATGAAATGGCTAAAGATTCATTTTAAAACGACTCCTTTCAGTGACTCCGAGTCGACTCTTTCTTTTGAGAGATAATAACTTTATACACGGTGCACTTTCAGATTTAAAACTTTACAGGATGTTTTCATTCACTTAGAGCTGTGTTACACACTGCATGAAATGTAATTTTCAAAAATCCATAATAGGGGCACCGCACTAATGCGCAGGACTTGCAAAGAGACCCAATGGGACGATGCAAACTAAATAGGACCTGACAGTAAACCCACAACAGATTTATAGCGTTATTACTCATAATATAAGTCATTTACATATAGCAGTATTAAACAGGCTGGTAAAGAAGCAAACATAGCCAGTAAAAAAAAATATTGTAAGGAGAAACAAGTATGTCTCTTTTTATCTTTTCAGTTTCATTTTTAAAATGTTCCAGAATTTCGGAAGGCAAGTCACACTGACAGTTACCACAATGTGTGGTCTGTGGCACAGGACAGCTATGTGGAGAGAACATGCTGCCACAAGACCCAATACTTTCAGCTGGTATCAGTGACGCATTTTATTAAACACACTAGTCTAGATAAACTTGCCCACAAATAAAAGTTCTTGGAAGTGTCCAAAAACGAGCGGAACTTTTGCTATTTTGCAAAACCATTCTCCAAACACAAACAAATACAAATCAAAATCTTCATATATAGTGTTAACAAGAAAGGTAAAATATTTTTTTAGGTAGAAGACTAGTTAGGTACGCAGGAGCTAACCCATTAAGGGCCTTATAGGCAAGTAATAATATTTTGTAACTGATACGGAACTTAATAGGTTGCCAGTGCAGAGACTGTAAAATTGGTGTAATATGATCATATTTTCTTGACCTGGTAAGGACTCTAGCCGCTGCATTTTAGACTATCTGTAGCTTGTGTATTGAAGATGCAGGACAACCACCTAGCAGTGCATTACAATAGTCCAGTCTAGAGGTCATGAATGCATGAACTAGCTTTTCTGCATCAGAAACAGGTATCATGTTTCGTAACTTGGCAATGTTTCTAAGATGGAAGAATGCTGTTTTTGTAACATGGGAAATATGATTTTCAAAAGACAAGTTGCTATCTAATATAACACCCAGATTTTTGACTACAGAGGAAGTAACCGTACATCTGTCTAGTTGCAAATTGTAATCCACGAGATTCTGTGTACTGTCTTTTGGTCCAATAAGTAATATCTCTGTCTTATCCAAATTTAATAGGAGAAAATTATTGGTCCTCCAATCTTTTACATTTTTAACACACTCTGTTAGCTTAGATAATTTAGAAGTTTCATCTGGTCTTGTTGAGATATATAGTTGAGTATCATCGGCATAACAGTGAAAACTAATCCCGTATTTTCTAATGATGAACTGATTAAAATAAAAATGTATTATTATAACATACATTACTGATGTAGTGGGCAGTATCAGAGAACCAAACAGATGATAAGCTTTTGGATTCAGTTTATTTGAGATATTTATACATTTATTAGACTTAGTATATTTCATATAGCTCATATATAACTCTTTCATATTTAATATAGCTTTTACCTTTCATTGTCTTGGTCCTCCATGTGTTGATGTGCTTGGCTTGTTTTCAGTGGTTGGCTACTTGCAATGTTGCTCTCCTCTGGTAAGAGTTGACTCCAAAGTTCTTAGAGCTCTCCAAGTTTCTTCCGTTCATTTGTTGACATAGTCTATCACATGAAACATTCAGCTATTCTTCAGTTTTATTTTGCTGGAATTACTTACGGACATGTTGCTAAACATGCACATATATTAAGTCATGTCTTTTAAGCATTTGGATCCTGATCAGTTTCTTTAATTTCGCAATTTATGTTTTTTCTTACCCTCTCAGGGAAATCCACTGTTAAATGAGAAACTGTTAAATTGCATAAGTGTGTCTGACACAAACATATATTAACATTGACTAAGCAGACCAAGTTTACATCACACTGTTTTCTGACTTACATATACTGATATAGGAAGGGATACATGGGTAGCCCCATTGGGTGGAGTGTGCGAGTCAAAATTTACATACAAAAGTTGTGTAACTTGAGTATTGGTTTTTATGTTTTTCCTTCCAAAATCTGTTTCTCCGTAGTAATATTTCAATAAGGAAGACGTTGTTGCTCTGCATGGGTGTTAAAAATAGCCTGATGATGGATTGACTGATTGAACAGATCTCCAAAATATACCTGATCAAATTCTTTTATATTGATAATTTACTCAAAGGTCCAGGAGTGTGGGAAGCTGGACTTTTACCTATCAATACCATATCCTGTGACATACGGTCCACCATGTTACCTCTACCACAACACCCAAAATGATTTCCTAATTCAGAAATCAGTACTTGTAACCACAATATGTAGAGATATTGAATTGTTGTTACACAGAGCATATGAGACATTCTGTCTAGCTGTTATATAATACTGTAAGTACCAGTACAAATACACACATACATTAGCCAACGAGTGCCAGTGCAGTTATTTATTTTCTGTTATCACTGTAAAGAGTTTTCAGTTTGTCATCTGACCTGCTTATTTCAGGATGACATTACAAAAACAGGTTCTTTTTAGAAAAAAGCCTTAGAACTCAAAAGTCCATCACTATGCTGCTAATCTTTGTCATGAGACCTGCAACCAGCTAAGCAAATGGTAATAAATGTATTTTCTGTGGTCCTAATCTGACAGCACGGTTATGGATGTCAAATAGCTTTTTTGCTTTCTCTTGTTTGTTTCAAGATATCATCGCTGAATTAGAGAATCAGATGGTGCTTTTTTTTAAAGATTTTTTTTTTCAATTTAATAATATGACTGCCACAACCCAGATGGTTTTAGTGAGATTTCCATGATGTGCAACTGTAAATAAGACTGAGACACAATCTCAAGCATTTTACAAATAGAAAGAAGCACTATCTGCATCCTGTGTCAGATATGATAAAGTGTGCAGAACATGAACACTTGAACTCTAACCCTAATGGCAAAGGCAGCAGAGAGGTCAGAAAATGCAATGACATTATTGGTCACATTGCTTTTTTCCATGGTTAACTGTCTGTGTGTATTTTAGATAATGCCCAATGTATATGTCTAGGTCAGCAATTTCTGAGTTGTGTGACTAACTGAAATATTAGAAGAGAAATCTCTGAAAGACATACCCACAAAAAATGAATAATTCTGGTTCTGGAAAATTTATGACAACTAAATTGTGCAATTAAATATTTATAAGTCATTTGTCGCTCTGATTACAAAAATGTGGGCGATTCTTTTATCTAAATTCTCAAATGACAGTAGGTGAAAAACATTTTGCGCTTTGAACAGAACACAGAATAGCATACATAAATGGTAAAGGCAGTAAGGCACTATTGTTATAAAAAGGCTACTTATCCCTATAAAGACAACAAACAGGCAATGCAGAAGACTACCCTCAAAAGAGTAGACGCAAGTGCACTGTGAAATAACGATGAGAAAACACACCTTTCCTCATGTTTAATCACTAGTTGGTAAAGAGCTTCAGCTAAAATGCACTATTATTACTGCAAAACAGGTTTGACCCACAAAATATGCACAAGAGAACTGTGGCACTTTCATTTTTAAAAAGGCTACTTATCCCTATAAAGACAACAAACAGGCAATGCAGAAGACTACCCTCAAAAGAGTAGACGATGAGAAAACACACCTTTCCTCATGTTTAATCACTAGTTGGTAAAGAGCTTCAGCTAAAATGCACTATTATTACTGCAAAACAGGTTTGACCCACAAAATATGCACAAGAGAACTGTGGCACTTTCATTTAGTTGTTTTTAGGAGGTAACGCAAGGTTAAAATAACAGAAGAGGGCAAATATGTTTTCTGAACAGCAATATTAGAGGTTTTACCATTTAATACAAACATGGAGATCCATGTATTTTAAAACGTAAAAAATGAAAATTTGCTAAAAATCTACTCACCCTTAGACTTTTTTTTTTTTATTGGAACAGATTTGGAGAAATTCAGCTTTACATCACTTGCTCACCAATGGATCATCTGCAGTTAATTGGTGCCATCAGACAGTTCAAATAACTGATAAAACCACAATAATCCACAAGTAACTCGCACGACTCCAGTCCATGTATGTTTAGAAGAAACAAATCAATCCATCATTGCAGTGTTTCAAATCATTTAAATTTAAATCATTGCTTCTGGCCAAAATACCAGTCCGTAATCCATAATTTCTTCCAGTGGAAAAGTCCATCCCCTAATATGCTTTTACATCAGAATCCATTGATCATATTAATTTAGAAGTTTTTGCTTTTAAATTGTGCTTGATCCATGCAGATTTCTCTCCTGATTCAAACACCATGGACTCATATTTTAGACAAAAGAAAGTTTGAAGTTGAAAATATCTTGAATTTATTACAAACACGCAGCTTTTCCCTTAACAAGACATTAATTGATAGACTCAAGTCGTTTGGATTGCTTGTGGATATTTTTATGTGCTGTTTGAACTCTCATTCTGACGGCACCCATTCAATGCAGAGGAGCCATTTGTAAGCAAGTGATGTAATGCTAAATTACTCCAAATCTGCTCTGTTGAACGAACTCATCTACATTTTGGATGGTCAGGTGAATACATTTTCATTTTTGAGTGAACTATTCCTTTAAAAGCAATTCCAAAGTCGATCAAATAACAAAAGAACAAAAGTCATTCCATTAAACCAGTTTTTTGGCATGTGGTAAAAAATGGCTCACTATTGCACAACACAATTATGAAAGCGCATTGCATGCCAATAACCTCGAGAAAACACTTTGAAAGCCCTTAACCATGTTTTCAGGCAGATAGTAAAGATTTCTTTGCCATAAATATCAAACAAAACATCTGCGTTGGATATTTAAGCAGAGTAATCTGCCAACAGATTAAAAGCAGGCATATAAACCTTTATTGAACTAAAAATAAAAAATATTTACACAGACATTTACATAAACAGACAATTCCAATATTCATGTAAACATTAAGAATTAAAAGAAAAACTACTACGGTAACGACAGCATTGTCCACCAAAAGAAACTATGAACAAACAGAATGCAAGTTTTGGATCTCTCTGAATGACAAGATGAATGGAAGAAAAACACAAGCCAGTGCATTAATGATGAACAGCACTGCTGTGACACCTAGCTCAAATGAACAGTTAAAGCATCCTAGATTGTAACTTTTAAAAACACACTCATCTTGGTTGTACAAACTTTCATTAGATCACTACAGTCATGCACATAGCTTCCAGCCAAACCTCAATACATTTAAAAAAAAAAAAAAACACCTCCACCATCAGGCTATCAACACTTCCGCTAACAATGTACAGGTGGAACACACGAAAGCACAAATCAGTGAGATGTGGGACATTATTGTTGCTCATCCTCAGGACAGGAATGCCAAGTTAGTCTTTCCTCATAAAAGGCGATGACTATCTGTGGGCAACGGGTGTTGGCCTCTCTTGCAGGTACCAGGTCTGCCTCATCAGAGTCCTTCCTGTGAACACAAAACATATCTCTGGTTAAAGAGCTATAAGATAAAACAGACTCTGTAACATGACATTTAGAGTAGGAAGTGCAGTGTTGCACTTCAGAAGCCATTATTTTGTGTCTTTGAATCAGAAAAGCTTTGCATGTGGACATGCTGCCCCCTACAGACCTTTAAGTAGAATCTTAAGGGATAGTTCACCCAAAAACAACTTCATTTACTCACCCTCACATTGTTCCAAACCTGTATGATTTTCTTTTTTCTGCTGAAGACAAAAGATATTTTGAAGAATGTTGATAAACAGTTTCAGTTCCCATTGACTTCCATTGTATATTTTGTCCATACCATAGGTATTATAGCCAATGGGAAATTAAGCCGTTTAGTTACCAACATTCAAAATATTTTCTTTGTGTTCCACAGAAATCATACAGGTTTGGAACAACACGTGGGTGAGTAAATTACATCATTTTGGAGTGGACTATCCCTTTTAAGGGATCATGCTCTCATGTGGTTTCAAACTTTCATGACATTCTTCTGTGGAGCACAAAGATTATTTTTCGTCCATACAATTAAGATCATTGTGTAGTGTAGTTTTGGACCCCATTAACTTGAATTATCTGGACAAAAACAGCTGAAACAGTAGTAAAAGTATATTTTGTGCTCCTCAGAAGTAACAGGTTTGGAACAACATGAGGGTGAGGAAACTTTTCCACTATGGCTGTAAACTGCTATGGTCATTTTCTAATTTCCAATCAAATATATCAGAAAACTACATGGGTTTCTTACCACTTCATGAGGAACATGAGCTCTCCACTGCTATCAGTCGCCCCAATGATCCTCTCTGGCTCAAGGTTTCTTGCAAACCCTCTTGGCTTGTCAGACTGGAGAAACAGAGTTTAACGCTATAAGTCAGTTTTATCAATAACCAATGTTAAAACCAAATCTCTGAAACTGATAACCAACACACAACTTTACCATTTCTTTCTTTCTCTTTGCCACGCTCTCATCCGTTTCTGGTTCATCAGTGGAGGATTTCCTTTTTATGGCTTCTGGATTCTCCACCACTCCTTTCTGAGACTCCAGGAATGCAGCAATCAGTTCAGGACAGCCCAAATTCTCTTCAGGCTCCCAAGTGTTGTCAGCACTGAGGAAAATTAAGATATCTTGTTACTCCCATTGCATGAATTAAGTCAAATCTAAATCAACCGTTCACTACACCTGCAAGAAATCAAAAGAATAAAAACAACAACTCACTCTGTGAAGCCTTTCCACTTGAGGAAAAACTCAACTTTCCCATTGACCACTCGCTGGTCAATCACCTTCTCCACCACAAACTCCTCCACCTCCTGAACGTCCTTCTTTGATTTGCCTCCCTGCTTCTTACCCATATCGACCTAAAATGCACAAAAGACTAATAAGCCACGAACCGGATTAGCAATTTAAATGTCAGTCAATTAAAACTCAAATGAATATGGTTTACAGAAACGCTCCCTTTTGAAATACAATTAAGAAATGGTTGCTATATTTATGACTTGCACATTGTTAAAACGACAAATGTTAGTACATTAACTGGAAGATTAGTTCAGCAAGTCCGTTGATAAATGTTAATATTAATCACTAAAGCACTTACGACTAACTCCAAAACGACTTAGTGTTGCCTTCTGTGTGCGCTATGTTAACAAGCTAACTGCACATGCATGGACAGGCCAAGGGCCTGAAAGCAGTTCAGGCTACTTTTTGGGATTAGTACTTTTTTAATATTTCTGGATAACCTTCCTGTCCGGATTAAGGTCTGAGTATTTCACAAAATCGTAGTTCGCGTAATATTAACCGTAACACGCGCTGGTTTAGATAGGTAGCAAGAGTTAGCTTACTGGCTAACGTTAGTTGAAAAACGCACACACACAAAACAAAATATAATGTTGTTATACACCATCATGCATCCTACATCTACGCTGAAACAACTAAAAATAGATTTAAGAAAATACGTATCGCAATAATTAAGTTTGCAGCATTCTAACAGCAAACTACAATGGACGGTGCTGCAGAACATACATGCGCGCGAAAACTCACCCTCACAAAGGAAAAGGGCTAAAATGTGAATTGCAGCACTTCGCACTTGCCGACCAGCAAACAGCCGCAGCGAAAATATATCGCACTTTAGCAGGACACAAACTTTTACTCTCTTTGGTACACTATAAATCAACGGATTAGAAGTCGACTGAGGCTCAACGAAGGCCTGCTCGAATCTAACGCGAGGACGTAAAGCCACGCCAATGAGCGGTCACGTGTGTCCAACAAGTTTTCATCAGGCGGATGAACCTGGATTTCCAAAAATAAATGAATAAATAAAAACCTTTTCACCCGCTGGTCATGCAAAATAACATGATTCAATACATTAAGAAGTACGTAATATGGTTTGATATCGATTTTAAGGTCTACAAATTGAGCAAATTAAAAGTTGGCAATCAGTCTAAATGTTTTTTTGCCACGTTCTACCTCCAAAACATGAGAACGGCACAACAGTATTTTGTAGTGTCATCATGTAATACTGACCTCAAAACGTACAGTTTGAACAGAAAACACATATCTAATTAAAATGTATAATGCATTTTTGCAACTGATGTAATCTTGAATCTGCACGATTGCTATACAACGTGTTTCTATGCAACATGGTCAATGACAATCCAAGAATATTACAAATGAATATAAATAAATGACATTTAATGACTTGAAGTCTTGTCGAATATTTTTTTTATTTTCGAATATCTTGTCGAAACTGTTTTTTAATTGTTAGCTGTATTGAAAATTGACATATCCCTTATATATATATATATATATATATATATATATATATATATATATATATATATATTTCCATAGTCCAATCTTCACCTCTAAACTGGTCCTTAATTTGTTTCTGCCTAATACTACCCTAATACAGACTATTTCCTAGTTTAATGACTTCTTAGAATTTGTATCTGCTTCTTTTTCAACTTTTATCCTGATATGTGCTGGCACAATGAAAATATCACATTTACAACAGTAAAGTATAAATAAGAAGAATACAATTCCATTTATTGTTTATATACTCATCAGCTATTTCTGATTGATCTGTTACCATCATGAATCTTATTAAGGACATAACAATTCAGTCACTGTAACAGGATCCATCACGGATCTTTAGCCACTGCAAAGGCCAAAGACTGACATAGAATAGCAGAAGTATGGAGGTTATCTTAGGTCACATGATATATCTAACTATTGATTAACTGCACAATTTAATTTAAAGACCTCTCCCATATGTTCGCTTTCTTTGTTTATGTACATTTCACTGGAAAATATGTAACAGAATTAATAAAAATTAGCATAATTTAACTACTTTAATAGCCATTGTTCTCTCAGACTGTAGTTGCACAGAGGGGTCGAACAGCCTGAGACCACTATTTGCATTGTGTAATTTAATACAAATTTAAAACAAAAGTGGCGATTCGGTTTTAATCTTATTTCATAAAATAATAAAGTATTTAGTTTAATAATTTCCTTTTTCATTCTAGATTTTGGACACTGAAAGGTCAATAAAATTACAATGCCTTCACATAATCTAACATTTTAATGTTTTATTCACCATGAACGAATAAATAAGTCTTAACAGCAGTATGCAAACGATTGAACATTTAAATTAACTTTTAATATTTTTCTTACTTTTTTCATTTCAACAACACAAAAACATTAATTCAAAACAAATGAATGAAGCTGCAAGGATTTTTATTGTTTTGCCTGCAGATTGGATGTTTAATTTGAGGCCAGAAAGAATGACTTTGCATTATGCCAACATTGTCTAGTATAACATCATTTTAACAAAAACATGCACTATTTGTGGAGTTTAAAATATAGAGGCGGCATTATTTAGAAGACAGAATTTAGATTGACACTGCTTTGTCAAGTGTATCATAGCATGGAATATGTTTCTAGAAACATCTTCTGTGAAATAGGATCCATAACACAAAAATAATATAATAAAAAGAAATAACAAAAAACAGCAGTTACTTTATTGTCCTCCTTTATTCATTTCAAAAGATATAAAAGGTTTTGAACATCCCTGTTTAAAATTAAAGGTATTCCAACTCCTTACACACACACGTACAAATAATTGCTCAAAAACACATAGAAAAACTGAAAAAAAAAAAATTACAACGAGGAACTGCTCCTACTGTCAAACACAAATCAAACCACTCTGCCAATAAAGCACATAAACAAGAGGTTAATTTGTTTGGGCCCTGTATTACTTTTTATACTAATTCACTAAATAATTACTCATTAAGCTGATGAAGTAGTTGCCTTTTCCAAATTGTGTAACTGTGCTATGAGGTAGAACAAAACTCACCAATTCCATATTTTTGTTTAATTACTTACATTTTATTTGTTGTTTTTACGATGACCTCACTTCAAAGATGACCACTTCTATAGGTATATTTAATTTGTGACAATCAGTTTGTAAAAAATAACCCAAAGGAAAATCAAACTGAAAACAAATCTGCAATCCAAACTCGTAACCCCTTTATAAAAAGCTAGTAGAATGCATTATAATTGTTCTGGTTAGGCAAGTGCATAAATGTAAAATGCAAAGGTAAGTGACAGTAATATAATGTACAGGAACAGTTTAAACAGTGATCTCTGTTTGTCAGATGCACAATCATATTATAATAACTGATTTTATTGATCTCAGTGGTGAGAAAAATGAACATACAGTTATGAAGGTAACTGCTTAACGAAAAGTTGTATTTGATTCTAATGTTTGCAAATAGTTTAAATTAAGGTCATTTCTGTGGGGTTCCTCATATTAGAGGGATAGTTCACCCAAAAATTTTACTCACCCTCATGTTGTTCCAAACCTGTACGCATTTCTTTCTTCTGTAGAACACACACACATTCCGGCAAGAAATAGTGATGTACACTTTTTAACATGGTCCGCCAGTGACCATATACAAAGATTCTTTACTTAGTAACTTGTCATTTAAATTAAGTAAAAAAAAACAACAATATGATTTTTAAATTTTCAAATGTGCTCTTTAGAAATACTTTTTATACACACTCTTACTATACACAACGTCCAGTGTTTTCAGTACATTCTCTCCTGCAAGTGAACAAGGCTCCTCCTATGCTCCCACATGTATTACAGTCTTTCTGCTCTCTACTTGAGTTACGAATGACTTTTAGGAACAAAGAAGAGCTAGAAAAGCATGAAAACTCACCTTTCAGAAAACATAAAAATATTTGTATATCAATACAAACATGCATGCACACACACACACACAGACACTCAAAAAGTATCTTAGGGTTTCTTGTTCTTCTTTCTCTTCATTGTCTTGCTACCTGTCATTGTCCTTGACGTTGTGTTTGTGCGAGGTTGAACCATCACCCGTCCGTTAGCACTGCAGTGCAGTGTGTAGTGCTCAGGGTTCAGAGGATGTCCATATTCATCCCGAAGTTGGCCCAACACAGTCCGCGAGAGCGTTTCGAATCGCTCTGCAGCAGCAGAAAGTGCTTTGGCTGTGTGGGATCTCTGGCGCAGGAGAGCGTTCCGCTGCACCGACAGGCCCGCAACCTCACCCTGCAGGGCCAGGATCGTGTCCAGCTTCCTTTTGCGACAATTCTGTGCTGCAAGCTTGTTTTTACCTCTTCTGCGCACGTCACGCAAGAGCGTGACTTCTGATCCTGACAGATTCTGGCTGTCCAGCAGCTCCAGGAATTTTTCTACAGGCATGTTGACAATCTGAAAGGCAGAAAACGGAAGACCCAGTGCCTGCACGTGATGTTCGTCACGACTCATCTCCTCTGGTTCAGCCTCATCTTCACTCATCACTTCCTGTTTGATAGCTGTGAACCAGCTAGATGATGTAGAATTTTGAGCCTGTGGAGTTGAATAGGTATGATCGTGCCAGATGTTTTCCACAAGGTTCACAGGCGACCAATCACGGTAAGCAGCTGCACAAGCTCCGCCTTTTGAAGAAAGAGACTCTACTTCACTGCTATAGCCTGTAGCTCCACCCTCATCCTCACAAAATGAATCGGATGATTCAGACGGGGATGCGGGGCTCCTTGAACTGCTCTCCAAAGAAAGGCCAGAGTCTGAATCTTCCAGCCATGGAGTGTCCATGTCCCCTTGCATGCCGTCCAGCATCTGAGGGTCGATCGTATCGAGATTACCAAGATCCAACATATTGATGTGCTCAAAAACAGCCTCATCTAGATAGCCTCCCATTTGCGAAGGTGAGGTGTCATTACGAGAGTTGTTCCCAGACAAACAGAAGAGCGATGAAGAAAGTGCTCCTGCTGAGCTCTGAGACGGGTCTGAGTGAGAAGAGTTTGTGGATTCCAGACGAAAGAGGGGTGTTCGGGAAGATGCAGGCCTGCCATTAGCTAAATCTCCTCTGGATACCATGGCATCTTGAAGGCTTACGTCATAGCTGATGGGATTAGGAAGTTCAGCTTCTAAGTCTGATATGCGTTGGGGGACCATGGAGTCAAAATCCTGTAAATGAAAAAGAAAAATATTGTCAAATGTACTCTTTTTTTTTTTAAACATTTAAAAAAATATATTAAAGTCTCATTCAGTGCAAATGTGCACAAATAAACAAGAATCAGAAAGATCAGTGTCTAGCACTTAGAATGCACATAACTGAAAACACAAATTTATTTAGTTTTGTTTATTATTACAGCTATGTGAAGTATTTGTAAAAAAAAAAGAAAAAGAAACCTATGCATGGATAAATCATTCACAATAAGATTAATAACTTACATTGAGAAAATAGATAGGGTGCATTTTCACTTCATGCCTACTTTATAAACTTGTTCATTATTTCAGTTATAAAGTCGTCTAAATCATAATTTTTAAAGGCTGAAATATTTTTATACAGTGGGGAAAATAATTATTTGATCCCCTACTGATTTTGTAAGTTTGCCCACTTACAAAGAAATGAAAGGTCTATAATTTTTATGGTAGGTTTATTTTAATGAATAGAGAGAATATCAAGCAGCTGGAAGACACGTCATCCATGACGCATCTTCAGTGTTCTGGCTGAGAGAAGGAGGTTCTCATTCAGAATTTTACTGTGCATGGCCCTGTCCATTGGTCCTTCAATGTGGTGAAGTCATCCTGTACCCATAGCAGAGAAACAGCCCCAAAGCATAATGTTTCCACTTCCATGCTTGACTGTAGGGATGGTGTTCTTGGGGTCATAGTCAGCATTTCTCTCCCTCCAAACACAGCAAGTCGAGTTGATGCCAAAGAGTTCAATTTTGTTCTCATGTGACAACAGCACTTTCTCCCAAGCCTTCTCTTAATCATTTAGATGTTCAGACGGGCCTGTACATGTGCCTTCTTGAGCAGGGGGACCTTGCGGGCACTGCATGATTTCAACTCATTGCAATGTAGTTTGTTACCAATGGTTTGCTTGGCGACTGTTGTCCCAACTGCCTTAAGATCATTAACAAGCTCCTCTTGTGTAGTTCGGGGCTGATCCCTCACCTTTCTCATGACCATCCTTTCCTCATCAAGTGAGATCTTGCATGGAGCACCAGACAGAGGGCGATTGATGGTTATTTTGTATTTCTTCCATTTCCGAATATTCACACCAACAGTTGTCTCCTTCTCAAAAAGCTTCTTGCTGATGGTCTTGTAGCCCATTCCAGCCTTGTACAGGCCTACAATCTTGTCTCTGACATCCTTTGACAGCTCTTTGGTCTTGCCCATGGTGGTGGGAGAGGTTTGAATGGAAGATACACATTCTATGGACTGGTTTCTTTTATACTCATAACAAGATGACATTAGGAGTCATTTCTTTAAGTGACAGGACTAATCTGTGTTCCACTTGCGCACGTAACCAATCTGTGGGAGCCAGAATTCTTGCTGGTTGGTAGGGGATCAAATACTTATTTTACTTACTGAAATGCAAGTCAATTTATAACCTTTATATAACGTGTTTTTCTGGATTTTTTTGTTGATATTCTGTCTCTATCTGTTAAAATAAACCTACCATAAAAATTATAGACCCTTAATTTTTTTGTAAGTGGTCAAACTTACAAAATCAGCAGGGGATCAAATAATTATTTTCCCCACTGTAGGTGGATGAAGTTCATATCACAAAAAGGTTACTAGGTTTCTAGGATTCTATGTATTCTAGTATGTACTTCCATTGTAAGAATCATACTGCAACCAAAATCCTGATGTGATGGGACGAGTCATATACATATTTTAAATTGTAATCAACATTCTGCCTTCCTGTCACTCAAATAGTAGAGCAAGGCACTAGCAATGCCAAGGTCAAGGGTTCGATTCACAGGGAAAGCAAGAACTAAAATCTAACATAAAAATGTGTACCTTGAATGTAAGTCATTTTGAATAATGGAGGATGAGCCTTCCACAGAAACTACTTACATCAAATTCAGAGAGGAAGTCCTGCCACTGTGGAGGGAGCTCAAGCCCAGAAAGAGGTGGAGGAAGGGTACTACTACCCAGCAAATCCTGTAAGGAGAGGCAGTAAAAAAAGATATCAATAAATAAATAATCAAAATATTTAAAAATGACAGTTCTCATTTACCCTCATGTTGCATCAAGCAAGTACGGTTAAGCTTCCGTGTTTACAATATTTGATGAGCTCCGTGAATGTGCGATGATCAATATTAATGTCATTAAAAGCCCAAGTTAAATTTGTTTGCCATATAAAGTGATCATGTCTCTTCATAAGACTTGAATAAAACCACTTAGGTCATATGGATTGGGTTTACAATATCTTTATGAACATTTTAAAGAGTTAAAGTTTTGGTTTTGTGGATTTTCAGTGAGGGACAGAAATCTCTCAGGTTTCCTCATCTTCATTTATATTTTGAAAATGAATGAATATCAATGACATGAAGTTGAGTAAATGATGACATGAATTTTTATTTTTGGGCGAACTCTCTTTAACATCCCACACCATCACCACAAGTTCATATGGAGTTGAATGACCAGAAACATAACTAACATCATCAAATGTAACTGTTCTCATTCATTCATTCATAGAGCTGGTTAATTAAAATATTAACTAAATTACTGCTATGTAATGTTATGTTAGTTTGATTGATTTGATATTAACATTACAATTAAACTTTGACATCAAACTTAGACACACCATTCTTGTTAGGCAGGTAGTGCCGTTAGTTTGTTTACCTCCTGCTCTAACGCAGAACTCCGAGTCAGCTGGTTCAGCGCAGATGGGCTGGTTTCCTCTCGCCCTCTCTCCTCTTTCACCTCCTCCTCCTCATTCACTTGGTTCAGTAAAGTTTCCTGGAGAGAAATTGGGATGTCAAAATTAAAGATTAAAATGGCTTCCCTTAGAAGGCTTTAAACTTGTTTATAAAGTACAATTGTGAAACAAAATCTGTCATTAGAAAAGTGCATTCAAGAGTAAATCCATGAGTAATAATCCACAAACTACCGCTACTCGTTCAATAGATTTATTTTATTCAAATAACTTTATGGATTTTGCTTTCACCTGTAGTAGTCAGAGAAAATGAAGATATATTTGCATAACATGCTTCAAATGTGGCTCTAGGGATAATACACGACAATGGATTTCAAAATCTAGGTAGAGCTCTGTCAAGACATGATCAAGTAACAACGAACATTTCAGAAAGAGCAGGTTTGTGCTGGACCAAAGGATAATTTACCACTCCTCCCTCAGACTATTACAAAACAAATGATTTGTCCCATAAAAAAAATTAACTACATAAATAAATACAAAATGAAGGAAAGTTACGTAAATATGTATTTAGTAACGTGTATATTAATGAAAGGTTTTTGACGCACCTGGCGTTTAAACTTATTTCAATTTAAAGTTTGCACGAAACACCTGACTGACACCTGTACATGTGGTTTCCATGGTTACCGACCTTCAAACTAACAAGTGAACATAAGTTATCTCGTAAACAAGACTTATTTCCTCACAAAAAAATAAATAAAATAAAAAGTGCAGTAAAGTTGCTGAGAAGCAACGGTAATAGACATAAAACCACAGCCTAAAGATCAATAACGATCAATTCAAGCAGGCAGATCTAATTTGACCATATTTAACCACATTTCTTTAATATGTAACATTCAACTAATGTGTATGGATGGGTCAGTTATTGTTTCGCTTTCGGCTTTAGTTGCACACAAGTGCAAAATACTACTTGCCATGAAGCTAACAGGCTAATTCAGCAAAAAACAAACACTTAAAGCAGTTCATATGTGGCTGCTGGTGTGTCTCATGAAGAGAACGCAACACAATATAACTGTAAAAGTAGGGAAAGTGTGTAATACTTTCACTGCACTGTTACCTCTTTGGAAAGTTCTCCGGCTGCAGAGCAAGGCCTTGAAACAGTGCAATCCTGAGGAACTGACAGCCCGAATCCCTCTCCAGTCCTGTGATCATCCTCTTCCTGGTGATTGTCGGCATTTATCTCCTCCTCATCAGGGTCCCCCGACAGCTCGTGTGGCTCACCTGCATCGGAACCATCGTCAGGCACCAGCTGCACCAGCCATGCGCTGACACGCGTGGGGAAGCGGGCCGGGGACCCGAGCGCACGCACTTCATTCAGGAGCCTGCGGCTAGTGAAAAAATAGTCCAGCTCGGGACATTTCGGATGCACTTGATGGCCCGCCGCTGTGTCCCGGTAGTGGTGAAACGGGGTCTGTATGAAAGCCGAGCTCGGCCCTCCATCTGTTTCTATCAACGGCGAGAAGTAGCCGCTCAAATAGGTGTCGACATCCACGCGAACTCCTATCAAACTCAGCAGAATCGTAAACTGAATGAGTCCCTCGGTGAAATATTTCTTCATGTGGTGCATGTTTCAAAACAAATATTTCAACCTCGGGAGGCCTAAACGATAATAAAGATCGCCCGTTTGCAGTTAAACAAAGACAAACCCCCAAACAAAAGAGCACGCGTTGACTACTCTCTGTGTCAGACAAAGAGCAGCCCCGACCGGCGAAACTGTTCGCTACACTTACACACTACCGGCTTTTCATAACTTCCTGGCCTATAACATCCTAATTCAGATATGCAGTACCGTCATCTAATAACGCAAAGCACAACGAATCATTCTCGTCTGATATATTCCATAGCAACAACAAAAACTTTTATATTTGGTTAAGAACCATAAAACTCCTCGGCTGTCTTGAATCGAGCCTCTCATCCGAGGAGGGGAACAACTGCTCAAATTTGCATAATTCATAAATTCATTTACATGCGACGGAATTACCTTCGCAACAAGCTCTGATTGGACCATTTCTGTTGTCATTCACTTAAAGAGCCAATCACAAGGGTTATGGATAGAAGGGACACAGCTACGGCCGGAAAGTAACAATAAATGAAATTTGCTACCCATTTTAATTTTTGTTTTATTAACGTCTACACCTACCCCAACCTTAAACCTACCCTTACAATAATGCAAATACAGTAAATACTGTTGTTTAGCTTGACAAAAATTACGCAATATTGATGCGCATGCCCAGTGGCCGTAGCTGTATGCCATCTAGCCTTAACCAATCACAAGCAAGTATGCTGACATAGCTTCCTTTTTAGCCCTTCCGCTCTTGGACGAAATATTAAAGTAAACTGTGTAGTTTTTTCCGTCCGTGGTCCTATTAATGTCAAATATACTCGTCTATTAAGAACGAAAAAAATATTGTTTTGCTTGGATCTGTCAAAACATACAGCTACTCCCTCTTCTGTTTTGACCTAACGTTACTAACCACACTTTCAACAGTAGATGTCATGGCTGGTGCCGTCATCAGTCAACTGTTCATGAACCACAGACACGAGGGAACACGAATGGTGATTCATTACCAAATTTACAGGGCGTGATGGATTGTTCTGATTATGCAAACAGACGAGAATATCTATCTATCATGCAGACAGTACAATGCAGCAAAAAAAAAAAAGTCTCATACATAGGCTACTTCAAAACTATCACAGTGGTATGTTTGGGCTGAGAGATTTTCCCTGGAGGAAAAAAAGAATGAAAGAAAGAAAAAAATCAAGCTAGGCTAAATCAACCAAGCAAAAATAATTAGTTAACCCTTCGCCGCCCTCTACTGTTGGCTGGTGCCGTCATCAGTCAACTGTTCATGAACCACAGACACGAGGGAACACGAATGGTGATTCATTACCAAATTTACAGGGCGTGATGGATTGTTCTGATTATGCAAACAGACGAGAATATCTATCTATCTATCTATCTATCTATCTATCTATCTATCTATCTATCTATCTATCTATCTATCATGCAGACAGTACAATGCAGCAAAAAAAAAAAAGTCTCATACATAGGCTACTTCAAAACTATCACAGTGGTATGTTTGGGCTGAGAGATTTTCCCTGGAGGAAAAAAAGAATGAAAGAAAGAAAAAATCAAGCTAGGCTAAATCAACCAAGCAAAAATAATTAGTTAAACCTTCGCCGCCCTCTACTGTTTTAAAAAGTAATTGCACACTAGGCTATTTTGTAAGTTTTTTTCAGCATGTCTCTGAACAGTTGTTTTTAATTGCACTGGATAAGTGATTATTAGGTAATTCAGGCAGGATTAACTCAGGATGTTGCTGAGAGGAGAAGGTGAAAGATTCGCAATGCAGGTTATAATGTATATCAGATTATTTGTTTGTGTCTTTTATTACTCCAAATGTTTTTCTTTTAATTGTAGATGCGATTCTACAATTATATTTTACAATACAATACGATATTTTAATAGGCTACTAATTATATTTTTACTAAGCAAAAATACATGCAAAAAGCGAGGATCTGTCTATGTCTATGTCTATTATTCTATGTATTTCAACAGTTGTATTTTCGTTTTATTTCTAGTTATCAGCACAGGTATGCCTACCTGCTAGGTATCACTGCCAGAAGCACCTCTGCCGGTGCCGTTGGACCAGCTGTGGAGTCATCAGCCAGGAGCCACCCTTCACTGATGTTTCGCCCCTTTAATCCCGGAACATCTCAGGGTGGTGGAGCAGCGACAGGGACGTCTCCCTGGCACCCCCCGCAGCTGGTCCTAGGATCCCTGTTTTCCCCATATTCTGTCCCTTCTATGGAGGGAGCCAAAAACTCCCTCTTTCTGCCTCCTCTGCCAGAGTTTTGAGTGCTCTCTTTTGTTCACGGCTGGTGGTGCCCAGAGACTTCAAGAGCCGCTGGGTAGATGCTCCGATGTAGCCTCTGCAGCCGATTTCTACTGGGAAGGTAAAAGCCCTCCACCTGGCTTGGGAGCACGCAGCAGCCAGCTCCATGTACCTCTCCTTTTTCCGCTCAAAGGCAGCCTCCAGCCCCTCCTCCCAGGGACGGTCAATTCGACCATGATGACTGTTTTTGAAAGGGTGGACCAGAGGACAATGTCAGGCCGTAAAGAGGTTATGCTGATCTCAACCGGGAACCTCAGCTGGCGGTTGAGATCAGCTGCCATGCTCCACTTTCCTCCCGGTGGCAAGAGAGACCACTCCTTCAGCCTGCTGCTTTGGCTCTCTTACCACTGGTCTGACAAAGTGGATCTGCTGCTGAGATCTTACTGAATGGGCCCTATTTGCATCCAGTCTGTGCGTCTCCAGGACTTCCGCAAACTTGCGCAAGACTTGGTCGTGGCACCATCTGTAGCGGCCCTGAATCAGTGCTGTCTTGCACCCAGAAAGGATGTGCTGGAGACTTGGATTCTGGGAGGAGCAGAGATGACAGTTCTCTTCCGATCCATACCACAATTGTAGGTTCTGTGGGCTGGTAAGCATATCGTACGTGGCCCTTACGAGAAAGCTAAGCCTTGCTTGGGGAATCTTCCACATATCAGCCCACGTGATGTTCCTATTGATTGCTTCCCAGGTTGTCCATCTGCCTTGCTGGTGTAGCTGCACAGCTCTGACCTTGTAACACTCCCCCTCCATCTTTGACACTTCTGTGATCACCAGATCTTTCCTTTCCTTTGTGGATGCTTTGGACCACATTTTAGGTGCAGATCCCCATCCAAACCCTGTCCTTCCTGGCTGTGAGAACCCAACAATCTCCTGATGCTGTAGTCTGTTGGTGGCCTGTTCCACTGTCTGCATCACGCTCCACTTGCGTCCTGTGTGGATCTGGGCTTCAGTGCTCCTCACAAGAAGTCGGGTGAGTCTCTTAACTCAAATAGCAGCCTCACCTTCTCCTGCTTGTAGCCCAAACTGATGGCTTTTAGTAGGAGTTCCAAGTAGAATTAATCGAATGCGATTGTCATGCGCATTTTGATAGTAATGCCGGTTCTGTAATCAGCAGGAAATCATCATCACGTGCTTTCAGATGGAGCAGAATTTACTACACATAGCCGTAGTTCACTGACAAGTTACGCAAAAATCGCAGACGATTTTATTGCGCGATTATGAAATCGAAGAAATCGTTCGCGATAATGACAGCTGTTTGCATAGCTTCTCAGTGAACTACGGCTCTGTGAAGCAAATGCTGCTCCATCTGAAAGCATGCGAAAATACCACATTTAATAACATATTTTTACTCCAAAAAAAACATATTTTTTTTACCTAATAAATCCTTCTGTGAGATGATGTGGCTTCTTACACAGAATAAGGCAGTAACCCATAAACCATATATTGCCATAGTCGTGTGTTTATTAGTCACGTTGAATCAATGAAAGCAGTTGAATCTTCTGTTTATTCAGCTGCAGGCATTTTCTGGGTTTCTTCTGCGAGGCGTATTTGGAGTTTCAGCGCGAGAGCGCCCTCTGGCCTTTGGATGGAGATTTACTGCTGATCACAGAACCGTGCTTCACTGAAAGATATGCATGACAATCGCAGCTTCTGTCGAATCGTGATCTCGATTCCATTTCGATTTATCGTGCAGCCGTAGTTCCAAGTTGTTTCTCCCAAACAGTGCCACATTGGAAAGACTGCAAGGGATGCCAAGCCATTTCTTGATGTAGCTATTTGCCTACCTGTCCATTTTCAGGACGGTTGTTAAGGTAATGTCGCACAGCTTCAGAGGCCACATAAGATGCTTGTACAGAGTAAACTGGTAACACCAAACCATGAATTTCCCTGGGAGGCAGCTTTGGTTGATCTTGTTCAGCCCATCTATGAGCTGGGATATCACAGTGTCAGCCATGTGCCTGTCAGATACATCAGCCGTGTAGAGTCTTCCTAGGCTTCGGACAGGTTGGTGCAAAAGAAGAGGAATTTTCTCACCGCTCACTGAGAAGCAGATATTATCGTTCTTAACTCCCTTGCGAATTGAAAGGCTTCGGGACTTAGCTGGCTTTATCCTCATCCGAACCCATGCTAGCAGCTCCTCCAGCCTTCGGAGGAGTCTGGACGTGCATGTAGCTGTCTGGAGTAGGGTGGTAACATCGTCCATGTAACTTCTTATGGCTGGAAGCCTATGGCCTGAGTAGGAGACCAATCACAACAGACTGGGTCATCGGACCAATCACTGCAGATTAGGGTCACGCAAAGGAGGGGTTTGGAAAAATTAATTGTTTGGGAGTCCTTGAGCAAATAAGGTAAAAATAAATGCATATTATAAGACAATGAAAATGTTTTTTGACCTTGCATGCATGTCAACCTGTTGTAGTGGAATCCCAAAACAAAAACATGAACTTTCCTAACCCATAATAGGGGCACTTTAAAAGTGTGGAATATGATCTCTCTCTTCTACCTCTACAAGGGCATTATTCAAATAATTATAAATTACATATATATTTATATATAGCCTAACTCATTTTTACAAATTTTTATATTTTTGACTAAAGAATTTCTGCTTTAGAATAAATAAATTGACATTTTCTCATGAAGGTAAAAATTATATGTACGCATAAAATAAATATTTAATATAACGCCAAACACTCTTAAAAATAAAACTGAGCGAGAGAAAGAGAGAGAGCTTCTCTTTTCTGTGTTTGGATCAAGGAGCTAATAGGATAGGTTACAGAATTTCGACGTCACACAAACTACTGGACATGCGCACAAACTTGCTTGAGTCTGAAAGGTTGTGTGTGGGGTCGTATGAATGCAGAGGCCAAAATTAAGTCGTTTTCAGTGAGATGCCTGTGGAAAGATGAACATACCTTGTCTAAACAAGATTATATCATCTAAATGCCCGAGTAGCCTACACATAATTTACATCTAGCCTATTTCAAGACTGTTAATAATACCATCCTCAATTTAGGGGCCTACTTTCTGTTATAGGCTATATCTAACAAGCCATTATAAACTTGCAAGCAAATACATAAATAAATAAATAAATAAATAAATAAATAAATAAACAAATAAACAAACTTTTAAAAATTGCTGTGCATTTTTTATTATAATTTTTCGAAAAGTACACGCAGTTTTGCGGGCTTAAACTTGCAAAATTAGAATTGTGTCTGCTTTATTTTAACAATTTTTGTTATATAGTAGCCTAGGCCTACGTATTTGAATCCGTTTGTACTTACACTTTTTATGCTACATATTTTCTACTTTTGTCATTTATATCTATTTTATATCAGTTTGAAATCAAGCAATCATTACAATATAGTAATGCAGCTGTGTTAATTAGCCTATAATAGTGGCAACCAATAAAATGCAATACTGTATAATTTGAAATAATTTGAAATGGACACAAATATTATTATTATTATTATTATTAAGTTATGCAAAATATAAAAACCAAATAAATATATTTTAATAATTATATTAATTACATATTATTGTTTTTTGTAATATAATTTAAGTTAAATAAAATTTAGTTATTCTAGTAAATTTAGGAAAGCCCAACTACCTCTGACTAAATATCTGCCTTGTGAGAGCGCGAGTTGTTGCCTGTAGCCTTTCACATTTTCAACTAACGGCAAATGTTTCTCTGGGCACTGCAAGCCTTGATTGACAGTTCAAGGAAGTCCAATCACTGCGCAGTTTTAGCACAATTTCATTTGTCCAATGTTGGAAACGTCATCACTCAAAATAGCCAATGGCAAACGTCAAAAAAACCGTCCGGATATGACGAATTTCAAGACAAACGCGACCTCTTTAGCGCCCCGCTGTGGTTTCATATCGCGGTTTTTTACAGTTTCGAATATTTTGCAGCTCTCTTGGAAGAGGACGAGTTATTTAAGCTGCCACAATGTGTCGCTGCTAACCATGTTCTTCATAATAGGTTCACTAAACGTTGTTCATTCTGTTGGCTTTCTGCTCTTAGTTTCAGTGTTTATATTTCCTGAATTTTATGCAGTTACACACATTCTCCACCTCTTGTGTGTATAGCTGTATATTATTAGATGTTGGTCAGGACATTTCTTAGTGTGCTTTGAAACTTGCAGGTTTTGGTGAGGGACAGCTTTTAGATGACCGGTTTGATAACTATGTTTGCCCTGAGGTTGCCAGGCTTCTCGATGGGAACAAAAACAAATACACTTTTTCAAAAACAGAGTAAGTTTGCACAAAAAAAGCAGAAAGTTATCCAAGCAGAGAATTAGTGTTGAATTCGAACTTACATGATACCTTCTTTTTTTATCTTTTCTTTTATGGTGCGTCTCAAACTACTCTGTTGAAAAAGAAACAGCATATGCATTTCCTGAATTTTATGCAGTTACACACATTCTCCACCTCTTGTGTGTATAGCTGTATATTATTAGATGTTGGTCAGGACATTTCTTAGTGTGCTTTGAAACTTGCAGGTTTTGGTGAGGGACAGCTTTTAGATGACCGGTTTGATAACTATGTGTGCCCTGAGGTTGCCAGGCTTCTCGATGGGAACAAAAACAAATACACTTTTTCAAAAACAAAGTAAGTTTGCACAAAAAAAGCAGAAAGTTATCCAAGCAGAGAATTAGTGTTGAATTCGAACTTACATGATACCTTCTTTTTTTTACTCTGTTGAAAAAGAAACAGCATATGCTGGTTAGGCATGTTTTGAACCGTGGCAGCTGGTTTGAGCTGGATTAAGCTGCTCATGTGCTGGTTCAAAGCTGGTTGAGCAACTAGCTCCTGCTCAGGACCAGCTCATAACCAGCTCAGGTCCACCTTAAACCAGCTCAAAACCTACCCAACCAGCATATGCTTCCCCCCCCCCCCCCCCCCTCCAGGTCCAACCCCAGCTGAA